>NW_027275590.1:0-55017 GCF_030028105.1 Mobula birostris | reverse complement strand
CCACACACCCACCATGTTCCACACACTCAGCATGTTCCACTCACTCAACATGTTCCACACACTCACCACGTTCTACACATGTACCACGTTCTACACACACACCACGTTCCACACATTCAGCACGTTCCACTCTCTCACCACGTTCCACACACTCACCACGTTACACACTCTCACCACATTCCACTCACTCACCACTTTCCTCTCCCTCACCATGTTCCACACACCCACCACGTTGCACACACTCACCACGTTCCACACACTGACCACTTCCCACACACCCACCATGTTCCAAACACTCACCACGTTCCACTCAGTTACCAAGTTCCACACAGTCACCACTTTCCACTCACCCACCATGTTCCACACACTCACCACGTTGCACTCACTGACCATGTTCCCCGCACTCACCATGTTCCACATTCCACATTCCACACAACCACCACGTTCCACACTCTCACCACGTTCCACACACCCACCATGTTCCACTCACACACCACGTTCCACACACTCACCATGTTCCACTGATCCACCACATTCCACACACTCACCACGTTCCACAGAGCCACCATGTTCCACGCAGTCACCACGTTCCACACACTCACCACGTTCCACACTCTCACCACGTTCCACTCTCTCACCACGTTCCACACACTCACCACATTCCACACTCTCACCATGATTCACTCACTGACCACTCACTTACCACGTTCCACACACCCACCACGTTCGACACTCTCACCACGTTCAACTAACTCACCACTTTCCACACACTCACCGCGTTCCATACTCTCCACGTTCCACACACTCAGCACATTCCACACAATCACCGCATTCCACTCCCTCACCATATTCCACTTTCTCACCATGTTCCACACACTCACCACGTTCCACACACTCACCACGTTCAAATAACTCACCACGTTCCAAACACTCACGACGTTCCACACACTCACCAAGTTCCACTCACTCACCATGTTCCACAAACACACCACGTTCCACACACGCACCATGTTCCACTCACTCACCATGTTCCACACACTCACCACGTTCCACACACTCACGACGTTCTACACACTCACCACGTTCCACTCTCTAAGCACGTTCCACAAACACACGACATTCCACACACTAACCACTTTCCACACTCTCACCACGTTCCACTATCTCAGCACGTTCCACAAACACACGACGGTCCACACTCTCACCAGGTTCCACACACTCACCACGTTCCACACTCTCACCACGTTCACTCTCTCACCACGTTCCACACACTCACCACATTCCACACTCTCACCACGTTTCGCTCACTAACCACGTTCCACACACTCACCATGTTCCACTACCTCACCATGTTCCACTCACTCACCACGTTCCACACTCTGTCGACGTTCCACTCTCTCACCATGTTCCACACACTCACCACATTCCACAGTCTCACCATGTTTCACTCACTGACCACGTTCCACTCACTCACCACGTTCCACACACCCACCACGTTCCACACTCTCCACGTTCCACTCTCTCACCACTTTCCACTCACTCACAACGTTCCACACTCTCACCACGTTCCACTCACTGACCACGTTCCACTCATTCAACACGTTCCACACACTCACCACGTTCCACTCACTCACCATTTTCCACACTCCCACCACGTTCCACACGCTCACCACGTTCCACACACTCAGCACATTCCACACACTCACCACATTCCACTCTCTCACCATATTCCACTTTTCACCATGCTCCACACACCCTGCACATTCTACACACCCACCATGCTCCACACACTCAGCATGTTCCAATCACTCAACATGTTACACACACTCACCACGTTCCACACACGTACCACGTTCCACACACGCACCACGTTCCACACATTCAGCACGTTTCACACATTCACCACGTTCCACACGATTACCACGTACCACACAGTCTTCACGTTCCACTCCCTCACCATGTTCCACTCACTCAACATGTTCCACACACTGACCACGTTCCACACACTCACCACATTCCACACACTCACCACATTCCACTCACTCACCACGTTCCACACACTCACCATGTTCCACTGACCCACCACATACCACACACTCACCACGTTCCAAACATTCACCACGTACCACACATTCACCACGTACCACATGATTACCACGTACCACACAGTCATCACGTTGCACTCCCTAAACATGTTCCACACACTCACCATGTTCCACTCACTCAACATGTTCCACACACAGACCACGATCCACACACTCACCACATTCCACACACTCACCACATTCCACTCATTCACCATTTTCCAATCTCTCACCATCTCCACACACCCTCCACGTTCCACACAAACACCGCATTCCACACACTCACCACGTTCTCTTCACTCACTACGTTCCACACACTCACCACGTTCCACTCAATCACCACGTTCCACATTCTCACCACGTTCCACTCACTCACTGCGTTCCACACACCCACCACTTTCCACACTCTCACCACATTCAGCTAACTCACCACGTTCCACACTCTCCACGTTCTACTCTCTCACCACTTTCCACTCACTCACAACGTTCCACACTCTCACCACGTTCCACTCACTGACCACTTTCCAGTCATTCAGCACGTTCCACACACTCACCACGTTCCACTCACTCACCATTTTCCACACTTCCACCACGTTCCACACGCTCACCACGTTCCACACACTCAGCACATTCCACACTCTCACCACATTCCACTCCCTCACCATATTCCACTTTCTCACCATGCTCCACACCCCCACTACATTCCACACGCCCACCATGTTCCGCACACTCAGCATGTTCCACTCAGTCAACATGTCCCACACTCACCACGTTCCACACACGTACCACCTTCCACACACGCACCACGTTCCACACATTCAGCACGTTCCACACATTCACCACGTTCCACACGATTACGACGTACCACACAGTCATCACGTTCCACTCCCTCACCATGTTCCACACACTCACCATTTTCCACTCACTCAACATGTTCCACACACTGACCACGTTCCAGACACTCACCACATTCCACTCATTCACCATGTTCCAATCTCTGACCATGTCAACACACCCTCCACTTTCCACACAATCACCGCATTCGACACACTCACAACGTTCTTCTCACTCACCACGTTCCACGCACTCACTACGTTCCACATTCTCACCACGTTCAACTAACTCACCACGTTCCACACACTCACCACGTTCCACACTCTCTACGTTCCACTCTCTCACCACTTTCCACTCACTCACCACGTTCCACACACTCACCACGTTCCACACTCTCTACGTTCCACTCTCTCACCACTTTCCACACATTCACAACGTCCCACTCACTCACCATTTTCCACACACCCACCACGTTCCTCACACGTACCACTTTCCACACATGCACCACGTTCCACACATTCAGCACGTTCCACACATTCACCACGTTCCACATGATTACCACGTAGCACACAGTCATCACTTTCTACTCCCTCACCATGTTCCACACACTCACCATGTTCCACTCACTCAACATTTTCCTCACACTGACCACGTTCCACACATTCACAACATTCCACACACTCACCACATTCCACTCACTCACCATGTTCCAATATCTCACCATCTCCACACACCCTCCACGTTCCACACAAACACCGCATTCCACACACTCACCACGTTCTACACACTCACTACGTTCCACACACCCACCACGTTCCACTCACTGACCATGTTCCACTCACTTACCACGTTCCACACACTCACCATATTTCACTGACCCACCACATTCCACACACTCACCACGTTCCACACACTCACCACGTTCCACACTCTCACCACGTCCCACTCTCTCACGATGTTCCACACACTCACCACATTCCACACTCTTACCATGTTTCACTCACTGACCACGTTCCACTCACTCACCATTTTCCACACTCCCACCACGTTCCACACGCTCACCACGTTCCACACACTCAGCACAGTCCACACACTCACCACATTCCACTCCCTCACCATATTCCACTTTCTCACCATGCTCCACACACCCACCGCATTCCACATACCCACCATATGCCACACAGTCATCACGTTCCACTCCCTCACCATGTTCCACACACTCACCATGTTCCACTCACTCACCATGCTCCACTCACTCACCACGTTCCACACACTCACCACATTCAACACACTCATCACATTCCACTCACTCAGCATGTTCCACTGTCTCAACATGTCCACACACCCACCACGTTCGACACAAACACCACGTTCCACACAAACACCACGTTCCACACACTCACCACGTTCTAATCACTCACTACGTTCCACACACACACCACGTTCCACACTCTCACCACGTTCCACTCACTCACCATGTACAACTCCCTCACCATGATCCACACAGCCACCACGTTCCACAAACTCAGCACGTTCCACACACTCACCACGTTCCACACTCTCACCACTTTCAACTCACTCACCACGTAACACACACTCACCATGTTCCATACTCTCACCACATTCCACTCACTCATCATCTTCCACTCCCTCACCATGCTCCACAAACCCACGACGTTCCACACACACACCACATTCCACTCATTCACCACGTTCCACACTCTCAACACGTTCCACTCACTGACCATGTTCCACATATCCACCAGGTTCCACACACTCACCACGTCCCACACACTCACCACATTCCACACATATTCCACGTTCCAGACACTCAGCACGTTCTAATCACTCACTACGTTCCACGCACGCACCAAGTTCCACTCACTCACCACGTTCCACACTCTCACCACGTTCCACTCACTCACCATGTTCCACAAACACACCACGTTTCACACACGCACCATGTTTTACTCACTCACCATGTTACACACACTCACCACGTTCCACACACTCACCACGGTCAAATAACTCACCACGTTCCACACACTCACGACGTTCCACACACTCACCACGTTCCACTCACTCACCATGTTCCACAAACACACCACGTTCCACACACGAACCATGTTCCAATCACTCACCATGTTCCACACACTCACCACGTTCCACACACTCACGACGTTCCACACACTCACCACGTTCCACACACTCACGACGTTCCACACACTCACCACGTTCCACACTCTCACCACGTTCCACTCTCTAAGCACGTTCCACAAACACACGACGTTCCACACACCAACCACTTTCCACACTCTCACCACGTTCCACTCTCTCAGCACGTTCCACAAACACACGACGGTCCACACACTCACCAGGTTCCACACACTCACCACGTTCCACACTCTCACCACGATCACTCTCTCACCACGTTCCACACTCTCACCACGTTTCACTCACTGACCACGTTCCACACACTCACCATGTTCCACTACCTCACCATGTTCCACACACTCACCACGTTCCATACTCTCAGCACGTTCCACTCTCTCACCATGTTCCACACACTCACCACATTCCACACTCTCACCATGTTTCACTCCGTGACCACGTTCCACTCACTCACCACTTTCCACACACCCACCACGTTCCACACTCTCACCACGTTCAACTAACTCACCACGTTCCACATACTCACCACGTTCCACTCACTCACCATTTTCCACACTCCCACCACGTTCCACACGCTCACCACGTTCCACACACTCAGCACATTCCACACACTCACCACATTCCACTCCCACACCATATTCCACTTTCTCACCATGCTCCACACACCCACCACGTTGCACACACTCACCACGTTCCACTCACTGGCCACGTTCCACTCACTCACCATGTTCCACTCACTCACCATGTTCCACATTCCACATTCCACACAACCACCACGTTCCACACTCTCACCACGTTCCACACACCCACCATGTTCCACTCACTCACCACGGTCCACACACTCAACATGTTCCACTGACCCACCACATTTCACACACTCACCACGTTCCACACACTCAGCACGTTCCACAGACTCACTACTTCCCACACACGCACCATGTTCCACACACTCACCACGTTCCACTCACTGACCATGTTCCACTCACTCACCATGTTCCACTCACTCACCATGTTCCACATTCCACACAACCACCACGTTTCACACTCTCACCACGTTCCACACACCCACCATGTTCCACTCACTCACCACGGTCCACACACTCAACATGATCCACACACTCAACATGTTCCACTGACCCACCACATTTCACACACTCACCACGTTCCACACACCCACCATGTTCCACGCACTCACCACGTTCCACACACTCACCACGTTCCACTCTCTCAGCACATTCCACACTCTCACCATGTTTCACTCACTGACCACGTTCCACTAACTCACCACGATCCACACACCCACCACGTTCCACACTCTCACCACGTTCAACTAACTCAACACGTTCCACACACTCAGCACGTTCCACACTCTCTACGTTCCACTCGCTCACCATGTTCCACACACTCACCACGTTCAAATAACTCACCACGTTCCACACACTCACGACGTTCCACACACTCACCACGTTCCACACTCTCACCACGTTTCACTCTCTAAGCACGTTCCACAAACACAGACGTTCCACACACTAACCACGTTCCACACTCTCACCACGTTCCACTCTCTCAGCACGTTCCACAAACACACGACGGTCCACACACTCACCACGTTCCAGACTCACCACGTTCCACTCTTTCAACACGATGCACTCACTCACCATGTTCTACTCCCTCACCATGGTCCACACAGCCACCACGTTCCGCACACTCACCTCGTTCCACACACTCACCACTTTCAACTCAATCACCACTTAATACACACTCACCATGTTCCACACTCTCACCATGTTCCACTCTCTCACCATGTTCCACACACACACCACATTCCACACTCTCACCATGTTTCACTCCGTGACCACGTTCCACTCACTCACCACTTTCCACACAACCACCACGTTCCACACTCTCACCACGTTCAACTAACTCACCACGTTCCACATACTCACCACGTTCCACTCACTCACCATTTTCCACACTCCCACCACGTTCCATACGCTCACCACGTTCCACACACTCAGCACATTCCACACACTCACCACATTCCACTCCCACACCATATTCCACTTTCTCACCATGCTCCACACACCCACCACGTTGCACACACTCACCACGTTCCACTCACTGACCACGTTCCACTCACTCACCATGTTCCACTCACTCACCATGTTCCACATTCCACATTCCACACAACCACCACGTTCCACACTCTCACCACGTTCCACACACCCACCATGTTCCACTCACTCACCACGGTCCACACACTCAACATGTTCCACTGACCCACCACATTTCACACACTCACCACGTTCCACACACTCAGCACGTTCCACACACTCACCACATTCCACTCCCACACCATATTCCACTTTCTCACCATGCTCCACACACCCACCACGTTGCACACACTCACCACGTTCCACTCACTGACCACGTTCCACTCACTCACCATGTTCCACTCACTCACCATGTTCCACATTCCACATTCCACACACCCACCATGTTCCACACACTCACAACGTTCCACTCACTGACCATGTTCCACTCACTCACCATGTTCCACTCACTCACCATGTTCCACATTCCACATTCCACACAACCACCACGTTTCACACTCTCACCACGTTCCACACATCCACCATGTTCCACTCACTCACCACGGTCCACACACTCAACATGATCCACACACTCAACATGTTCCACTGACCCACCACATTTCACACACTCACCACGTTCCACACACCCACCATGTTCCACGCACTCAACTCGTTCCACACACTCACCACGTTCCACTCTCTCAGCACATTCCACACTCTCACCATGTTTCACTCACTGACCACGTTCCACTAACTCACCACGATCCACACACCCACCACGTTCCACACTCTCACCACGTTCAACTAACTCACCACGTTCCACACACTCAGCACGTTCCACACTCTCTACGTTCCACTCGCTCACCATGTTCCACACACTCACCACGTTCAAATAACTCACCACGTTCCACACACTCACGACGTTCCACACACTCACCACGTTCCACACTCTCACCACGTTTCACTCTCTAAGCACGTTCCACAAACACAGACGTTCCACACACTAACCACGTTCCACACTCTCACCACGTTCCACTCTCTCAGCACGTTCCACAAACACACGACGGTCCACACACTCACCACGTTCCACACTCTCACGACGTTCCACTCACTCACCATGTTCCACACACTCACCACATTCCACACACTCACCACATTCCACTCACTCACCATGTTCCACACACTCACCACATTCCACACACTCACCACATTCCACACACTCACCACTTTCCACTCACTCACAGCGTTCCACACTCTGACCACGTTCCACTCACTGCCCACGTTCCACTCACTCAACACGTTCCACACACTCACCACGTTGCACACACTCAGCACATTCCACACACTCACCGCATTCCACTCCCTCACCATGTTCCACACACTCACCATGTTCCACTCACTCAACATGTTCCACACACTCACCACGTTTCACACGCTCACCACGTTCCACACACTCAGCACATTCCACACACTCACCACGTTCCACACACGTACCACGTTCCACACACGCACCACGTTCCACACATTCAGAACGTTCCACACATTCACCACGTTCCACACGATTACCACGTACCACACAGTCGTCATGTTCCACTCCCTCACCATGTTCCACACACTCACCATTTTCCACTCACTCAACATGTTCCACACACTGACCACGTTCCACACACTCACCACATTCCACACACTCACCACATTCCACTCATTCACCATGTTCCAATCTCTGACCATGTCCACACACCCTCCACGTTCCACACAAACACGGCATTCCACTCACTCACCACGTTCTACTCACTCACTACGTTCCACACATTCACCACGTTCCACTCACTCACCACGTTCCACTCCCTCACCATGTTCCACACAGCCACAACGTTCCACACACTCACCAAGTTCCACACTCTCACCACGTTCCACTCACTCACCACGTTCCACTCCCTCACCATGTTCCACACAGCCACCACGTTCCACACACTCACCACGTTCCACACACTCACCACGTTCCACATTCTCACCACGTTCAGCGCACTCACCACGTACCACACACTCACCACATTCCACACTCTCACCACGTTCCACACTCTAACTACGTTCCACACACCCACCACGTTACACAATCTCACCAAATTCCACTCACTCACCACTTTCCACTCCCTCACCATGTTCGACACACCCACCACGTTGCACACACTGACCACGTTCCACACACCCACCACGTTCCACACACTCACCACTTCCCACAAACCCACCATGTTCCACACACTCACCACGTTCCACTCAGTTACCAAGTTCCACACACTCACCACGTTCCACTCAGTTGCCAAGTTCCACACACTCACCACGTTCCACTCACTGACCATGTTCCACTCACTCACCATGTTCCACATTCCACATTCCACACAACCACCACGTTCCACACACCCACCATGTTCCACTCACTCACCACGTTCCACACACTCACCATGTTCCACTGACCCACCACGTTCAACTAACTCACCACGTTCCACACACTCAGCACGTTCCACACTCTCTACGTTCCACACTCTCACCACGTTTCACTCTCTAAGCACGTTCCACAAACACAGACGTTCCACACACTAACCACGTTCCACACTCTCACCACGTTCCACTCTCTCAGCACGTTCCACAAACACACGACAGTCCACACACTCACCACGTTCCAGACTCACCACGTTCCACTCTTTCAACACGATGCACTCACTCACCATGTTCTACTCCCTCACCATGGTCCACACAGCCACCACGTTCCGCACACTCACATCGTTCCACACTCTCACCACTTTCAACTCAATCACCACTTAATACACACTCACCATGTTCCACACTCTCACCATGTTCCACTCTCTCACCATGTTCCACACACTCACCACGTTCCATACTCTCAGCACGTTCCACTCTCTCACCATGTTCCACACACTCACCACATTCCACACTCTCACCATGTTTCACTCCGTGACCACGTTCCACTCACTCACCACTTTCCACACAACCACCACGTTCCACACTCTCACCACGTTCAACTAACTCACCACGTTCCACATACTCACCACGTTCCACTCACTCACCATTTTCCACACTCCCACCACGTTCCACACGCTCACCACGTTCCACACACTCAGCACATTCCACACACTCACCACATTCCACTCCCACACCATATTCCACTTTCTCACCATGCTCCACACACCCACCACGTTGCACACACTCACCACGTTCCACTCACTGACCACGTTCCACTCACTCACCATGTTCCACTCACTCACCATGTTCCACATTCCACATTCCACACAACCACCACGTTCCACACTCTCACCACGTTCCACACACCCACCATGTTCCACTCACTCACCACGGTCCACACACTCAACATGT
Source organism: Mobula birostris (assembly GCF_030028105.1). Lineage (NCBI taxonomy): Eukaryota > Metazoa > Chordata > Chondrichthyes > Myliobatiformes > Myliobatidae > Mobula > Mobula birostris. Next base: position 44,441 of record NW_027275590.1, on the reverse strand, counting down.
TCCACTGACCCACCACATTTCACACACTCACCACGTTCCACACACTCAGCACGTTCCACACACTCACTACTTCCCACACACCCACCATGTTCCACACACTCACCACGTTCCACTCACTGACCATGTTCCACTCACTCACCATGTTCCACATTCCACATTCCACACAACCACCACGTTTCACACTCTCACCACGTTCCACACACCCACCATGTTCCACTCACTCACCACGGTCCACACACTCAACATGATCCACACACTCAACATGTTCCACTGACCCACCACATTTCACACACTCACCACGTTCCACACACCCACCATGTTCCACGCACTCACCACGTTCCACACACTCACCACGTTCCACTCTCTCAGCACATTCCACACTCTCACCATGTTTCACTCACTGACCACGTTCCACTAACTCACCACGATCCACACACCCACCACGTTCCACACTCTCACCACGTTCAACTAACTCAACACGTTCCACACACTCAGCACGTTCCACACTCTCTACGTTCCACTCGCTCACCATGTTCCACACACTCACCACGTTCAAATAACTCACCACGTTCCACACACTCACGACGTTCCACACACTCACCACGTTCCACACTCTCACCACGTTTCACTCTCTAAGCACGTTCCACAAACACAGACGTTCCACACACTAACCACGTTCCACACTCTCACCACGTTCCACTCTCTCAGCACGTTCCACAAACACACGACGGTCCACACACTCACCACGTTCCAGACTCACCACGTTCCACTCTTTCAACACGATGCACTCACTCACCATGTTCTACTCCCTCACCATGGTCCACACAGCCACCACGTTCCGCACACTCACCTCGTTCCACACACTCACCACTTTCAACTCAATCACCACTTAATACACACTCACCATGTTCCACACTCTCACCATGTTCCACTCTCTCACCATGTTCCACACACTCACCACGTTCCATACTCTCAGCACGTTCCACTCTCTCACCATGTTCCACACACACACCACATTCCACACTCTCACCATGTTTCACTCCGTGACCACGTTCCACTCACTCACCACTTTCCACACAACCACCACGTTCCACACTCTCACCACGTTCAACTAACTCACCACGTTCCACATACTCACCACGTTCCACTCACTCACCATTTTCCACACTCCCACCACGTTCCATACGCTCACCACGTTCCACACACTCAGCACATTCCACACACTCACCACATTCCACTCCCACACCATATTCCACTTTCTCACCATGCTCCACACACCCACCACGTTGCACACACTCACCACGTTCCACTCACTGACCACGTTCCACTCACTCACCATGTTCCACTCACTCACCATGTTCCACATTCCACATTCCACACAACCACCACGTTCCACACTCTCACCACGTTCCACACACCCACCATGTTCCACTCACTCACCACGGTCCACACACTCAACATGTTCCACTGACCCACCACATTTCACACACTCACCACGTTCCACACACTCAGCACGTTCCACACACTCACTACTTCCCACACACCCACCATGTTCCACACACTCACAACGTTCCACTCACTGACCATGTTCCACTCACTCACCATGTTCCACTCACTCACCATGTTCCACATTCCACATTCCACACAACCACCACGTTTCACACTCTCACCACGTTCCACACATCCACCATGTTCCACTCACTCACCACGGTCCACACACTCAACATGATCCACACACTCAACATGTTCCACTGACCCACCACATTTCACACACTCACCACGTTCCACACACCCACCATGTTCCACGCACTCAACTCGTTCCACACACTCACCACGTTCCACTCTCTCAGCACATTCCACACTCTCACCATGTTTCACTCACTGACCACGTTCCACTAACTCACCACGATCCACACACCCACCACGTTCCACACTCTCACCACGTTCAACTAACTCACCACGTTCCACACACTCAGCACGTTCCACACTCTCTACGTTCCACTCGCTCACCATGTTCCACACACTCACCACGTTCAAATAACTCACCACGTTCCACACACCAACGACGTTCCACACACTCACCACGTTCCACACTCTCACCACGTTTCACTCTCTAAGCACGTTCCACAAACACAGACGTTCCACACACTAACCACGTTCCACACTCTCACCACGTTCCACTCTCTCAGCACGTTCCACAAACACACGACGGTCCACACACTCACCACGTTCCACACTCTCACGACGTTCCACTCACTCACCATGTTCTACACACTCACCACATTCCACACACTCACCACATTCCACTCACTCACCATGTTCCACACACTCACCACATTCCACACACTCACCACATTCCACACACTCACCACTTTCCACTCACTCACAGCGTTCCACACTCTGACCACGTTCCACTCACTGCCCACGTTCCACTCACTCAACACGTTCCACACACTCACCACGTTGCACACACTCAGCACATTCCACACACTCACCGCATTCCACTCCCTCACCATGTTCCACACACTCACCATGTTCCACTCACTCAACATGTTCCACACACTCACCACGTTTCACACGCTCACCACGTTCCACACACTCAGCACATTCCACACACTCACCACGTTCCACACACGTACCACGTTCCACACACGCACCACGTTCCACACATTCAGAACGTTCCACACATTCACCACGTTCCACACGATTACCACGTACCACACAGTCTTCATGTTCCACTCCCTCACCATGTTCCACACACTCACCATTTTCCACTCACTCAACATGTTCCACACACTGACCACGTTCCACACACTCACCACATTCCACACACTCACCACATTCCACTCATTCACCATGTTCCAATCTCTGACCATGTCCACACACCCTCCACGTTCCACACAAACACGGCATTCCACTCACTCACCACGTTCTACTCACTCACTACGTTCCACACATTCACCACGTTCCACTCACTCACCACGTTCCACTCCCTCACCATGTTCCACACAGCCACAACGTTCCACACACTCACCAAGTTCCACACTCTCACCACGTTCCACTCACTCACCACGTTCCACTCCCTCACCATGTTCCACACAGCCACCACGTTCCACACACTCACCACGTTCCACACACTCACCACGTTCCACATTCTCACCACGTTCAGCGCACTCACCACGTACCACACACTCACCACATTCCACACTCTCACCACGTTCCACACTCTAACTACGTTCCACACACCCACCACGTTACACAATCTCACCAAATTCCACTCACTCACCACTTTCCACTCCCTCACCATGTTCGACACACCCACCACGTTGCACACACTGACCACGTTCCACACACCCACCACGTTCCACACACTCACCACTTCCCACAAACCCACCATGTTCCACACACTCACCACGTTCCACTCAGTTACCAAGTTCCACACACTCACCACGTTCCACTCAGTTGCCAAGTTCCACACACTCATCACGTTCCACTCACTGACCATGTTCCACTCACTCACCATGTTCCACATTCCACATTCCACACAACCACCACGTTCCACACACCCACCATGTTCCACTCACTCACCACGTTCCACACACTCACCATGTTCCACTGACCCACCACGTTCAACTAACTCACCACGTTCCACACACTCAGCACGTTCCACACTCTCTACGTTCCACACTCTCACCACGTTTCACTCTCTAAGCACGTTCCACAAACACAGACGTTCCACACACTAACCACGTTCCACACTCTCACCACGTTCCACTCTCTCAGCACGTTCCACAAACACACGACAGTCCACACACTCACCACGTTCCAGACTCACCACGTTCCACTCTTTCAACACGATGCACTCACTCACCATGTTCTACTCCCTCACCATGGTCCACACAGCCACCACGTTCCGCACACTCACATCGTTCCACACTCTCACCACTTTCAACTCAATCACCACTTAATACACACTCACCATGTTCCACACTCTCACCATGTTCCACTCTCTCACCATGTTCCACACACTCACCACGTTCCATACTCTCAGCACGTTCCACTCTCTCACCATGTTCCACACACTCACCACATTCCACACTCTCACCATGTTTCACTCCGTGACCACGTTCCACTCACTCACCACTTTCCACACAACCACCACGTTCCACACTCTCACCACGTTCAACTAACTCACCACGTTCCACATACTCACCACGTTCCACTCACTCACCATTTTCCACACTCCCACCACGTTCCACACGCTCACCACGTTCCACACACTCAGCACATTCCACACACTCACCACATTCCACTCCCACACCATATTCCACTTTCTCACCATGCTCCACACACCCACCACGTTGCACACACTCACCACGTTCCACTCACTGACCACGTTCCACTCACTCACCATGTTCCACTCACTCACCATGTTCCACATTCCACATTCCACACAACCACCACGTTCCACACTCTCACCACGTTCCACACACCCACCATGTTCCACTCACTCACCACGGTCCACACACTCAACATGTTCCACTGACCCACCACATTTCACAGACTCACCACGTTCCACACACTCAGCACGTTCCACACACTCACTACTTCCCACACACCCACCATGTTCCACACACTCACAACGTTCCACTCACTGACCATGTTCCACTCACTCACCACGGTCCACACACTCAACATGATCCACACACTCAACATGTTCCACTGACCCACCACATTTCACACACTCACCACGTTCCACACACCCACCATGTTCCACGCACTCACCTCGTTCCACACACTCACCACGTTCCACTCTCTCAGCACATTCCACACTCTCACCATGTTTCACTCACTGACCACGTTCCACTAACTCACCACGATCCACACACCCACCACGTTCCACACTCTCACCACGTTCAACTAACTCACCACGTTCCACACACTCAGCACGTTCCACACTCTCTACGTTCCACTCGCTCACCATGTTCCACACACTCACCACGTTCAAATAACTCACCACGTTCCACACACTCACGACGTTCCACACACTCACCACGTTCCACACTCTCACCACGTTTCACTCTCTAAGCACGTTCCACAAACACAGACGTTCCACACACTAACCACGTTCCACACTCTCACCACGTTCCACTCTCTCAGCACGTTCCACAAACACACGACGGTCCACACACTCACCACGTTCCACACTCTCACGACGTTCCACTCACTCACCATGTTCCACACACTCACCACATTCCACACACTCACCACATTCCACTCACTCACCATGTTCCACACACTCACCACATTCCACACACTCACCACATTCCACACACTCACCACTTTCCACTCACTCACAGCGTTCCACACTCTGACCACGTTCCACTCACTGCCCACGTTCCACTCACTCAACACGTTCCACACACTCACCACGTTGCACACACTCAGCACATTCCACACACTCACCGCATTCCACTCCCTCACCATGTTCCACACACTCACCATGTTCCACTCACTCAAAATGTTCCACACACTCACCACGTTTCACACGCTCACCACGTTCCACACACTCAGCACATTCCACACACTCACCACGTTCCACACACGTACCACGTTCCACACACGCACCACGTTCCACACATTCAGAACGTTCCACACATTCACCACGTTCCACACGATTACCACGTACCACACAGTCTTCACGTTCCACTCCCTCACCATGTTCCACACACTCACCATTTTCCACTCACTCAACATGTTCCACACACTGACCACGTTCCACACACTCACCACATTCCACACACTCACCACATTCCACTCATTCACCATGTTCCAATCTCTGACCATGTCCACACACCCTCCACGTTCCACACAAACACGGCATTCCACTCATTCACCACATTCTACTCACTCACTACGTTCCACACATTCACCACGTTCCACTCACTCACCACGTTCCACTCCCTCACCATGTTCCACACAGCCACCACGTTCCACACACTCACCAAGTTCCACACTCTCACCACGTTCCACTCACTCACCACGTTCCACACACTCACCACGTTCCACATTCTCACCACGTTCAGCGCACTCACCACGTACCACACACTCACCACATTCCACACTCTCACCACGTTCCACACTCTCACTACGTTCCACACACCCACCACGTTACACAATCTCACCAAATTCCACTCACTCACCACTTTCCACTCCCTCACCATGTTCGACACACCCACCATGTTGCACACACTCACCACGTTCCACACACCCACCACGTTCCACACACTCACCACTTCCCACAAACCCACCATGTTCCACACACTCACCACGTTCCACTCAGTTACCAAGTTCCACACACTCACCACGTTCCACTCACTGACCATGTTCCACTCACTCGCCATGTTCCACATTCCACATTCCACACAACCACCACGTTCCACACACCCACCATGTTCCACTCACTCACCACGTTCCACACACTCACCATGTTCCACTGACCCACCACATTCCACACACTCAGCACGTTCCACACACCCACCATGTTCCACGCACTCACCACGTTCCACACACTCACCACGTTCCACACACTCACGACGTTCCACACACTCACCACGTTCCACACTCTCACCATGTTCCCCTCTCAAAGCACGTTCCACAAACACACGACGTTCCGCACACTCACCATGTTCCACACACTAACCACGTTCCACACACTCACCACGTTCCACACTCTCACCACGTTCAACTAACTCACCACGTTCCACACACTCACCATGTTCCACACTCTCCACGTTCCACTGTCTCACCACTTTCCACTCACTCACAGCGTTCCACACTCGCAACACGTTCCACTCACTGGCCACGTTCCCCTCACTCAACACGTTCCACACACTCACCACATGGCACACACTCAGGACATTTCACACACTCACCGCATTCCACTCCCTCACCATATTCCACTTTCTCACCATGCTCCACACACCCACCACATTCCACACACCCACCATGTTCCACACACTCAGCATGTTCCACACACGTACCACGTTCCACACACGTACCACGTTCCACACACGCACCACGTTCCACACATTCAACACGTTCCACACATTCAGCACTTTCCACACATTCACAACGTTCCACATGATTACCACGTACCACAGAGTCATCACGTTCCACTCCCTCACCATGTTCCACACACTCACCATGTTCCACTCATTCACCATGTTCCAATCTCTCACCATGTCCACACACCCTCCAATATCCACACAAACACTGCATTGCACAATCTCACCACGTTCTACACACTCATTACGTTCCACACACTCACCACGTTCAACTCACTCACCACTTTCCACACACGCACCACGTCCCACACATTCAACACGTTCCAGATAGTCACCACGTTCCACACCGTCACCACGTTCCCCATATTCATCACGTTCCACTCCCTCACCATTGTCCACATACTCACCATGCTCCACTCACTGACCATGTTCCACACACTCACCACATTCCACACTCTCCACGTTCCACTTTCTCACCACTTTCCACTCACTCACAACGTTCCACACACTCACCACGTTCCACTAACTGACCACGTTCCACTCACTGACCACGTTCCACTGATTCAACAACTTTCCACACACTGACCACGTTCCACTCACTCACCATTTTCCACACTCCCACCACGTTCCACACGCTCACCACGTTCCACACACTCAGCACATTCGACACACTCACCACATTCCACTCCCTCACCATATTCCACTTTCTCACCATGCTCCACACACCCACCACATTCCACACACCCACCGTGCTCCACACACTCAGCATGTTCCACTCACTCAACATGTTCCACACACTCACCACGTTCCACACACGTACCACGTTCCACACACGCACCACGTTCCACACTTTCAGCACGTTCCACACATTCACCACGTTCCACACGATTACGACGTACCACACAGTCATCACGTTCAACTCCCTCACCATGTTCCACACACTCACCATGTTCCAGTCACTCAACATGTTCCACACACTGACCGAGTAGCACACACTCACCACATTCCACACACTCACCACATTCCACTCATCACCATGTTCCAATCTCTCACCATGTCCACACACCCTCCACTTTCCACACAAACACCGCATTCCACAAACTCAGCACGACTACTCACTCACTACGTTCCACACTCTCACCACGTTCAGCTCACTCACCACGTACCACACTCTCACCACGTTCCACTCCCTCACCATGTTCCACACACCCACCACGTTCCGCACAGTCACCAGTTTCCACTCACCCACCATGTTCCACACACTCACCTCGTTCCACTCACTGACCATGTTCCACTCACTCCCCATGTTCCACATTCCACATTCCACACAACCACCACGTTCCACACTCTCACCACGTTCCACACACCCACCATGTTCCACTCACTCTCCACGTTCCAGAGATTCACCATGATCCACTGACCCACCACATTCCACACACTCACCACGTTCCACACACCCACCATGTTCCAGGCACTCACCACGTTCCACACACTCACCACGTTCCACACTCTCACCACGTTCCACTCTCTCAGCACGTTCCACACACCCACCACGTTCCACACTCTCACCACGTTCCACTCTCTCAGCACGTTCCACACACTCACCACATTCCACACTCTCACCATGTTTCACTCACTGACCACGTTCCACTCACTCACCACGTTGCATACACCCACCACTTTCCACACTCTCACCACGTTCAACTAACTCACCACGTTCCACACACTCACCACGTTCCACACTCTCCACGTTCCACTCTCTCACCACTTTCCACTCACTCACAACGTTCCACACTCTCACCACGTTCCACTCACTGACTACGTTCCACTGACTCAACACGTTCCAAACACTCACCAATTTCCACTCACTCACCATTTTCCACACTCCCACCACGTTCCACACGCTCACCACGTTCCACACACTCAGCACATTCCACACACTCACCACATTCCACTCCCTCACCATATTCCACTTTCTCACCATGGCCCAGACACCCACCACATTCCACGCACCCACCATGTTCCACACACTCAGCATGGTCCACTCACTCAACATGTTCCACATACCCACCATGTTCCACAAACGTACCACGTTCCACACATTCTTCACATTCCACCCATTCACCACGTTCCACACATTCACCACGTTCCACACACTCACCACGTTCTAATCACTCACTACGTTGTTCCACTCTCTCACCATGCTCCACACACCCACCACGTTCCACACACCCAGCATGTTCCACACACTCACCATGTTCCACTAAATCAGCATGTTCCACACACTCACCACGTTCCACACACTCACCATGTTCCACACACTCACGACGTTCCACACACTCACCACGTTCCACACACTCACCATGTTCCACAAACACACCACGTTCCACACACTCACCATTTTCCACTCACTCACCACGTTCCACACACCCAGCATGTTCCACACACTCAGCATGTTCCACTCACTCAACATGTTCCACACACTCACCACGTTCCACACATGTACCACGTTCTACACACACACCACGTTCCACACATTCAGCACGTTCCACTCTCTCACCACGTTCCACACACTCACCACGTTACACACTCTCACCACATTCCACTCACTCACCACTTTCCTCTCCCTCACCATGTTCCACACACCCACCACGTTCCACTCAGTTACCAAGTTCCACACAGTCACCACTTTCCACTCACCCACCATGTTCCACACACTCACCACGTAGCACTCACTGACCATGTTCCCCTCACTCACCATGTTCCACATTCCACATTCCACACAACCACCACGTTCCACACTCTCACCACGTTCCACACACCCACCATGTTCCACTCACACACCACGTTCCACACACTCACCATGTTCCACAGAGCCACCACATTCCACACACTCACCACGTTCCACAGAGCCACCATGTTCCATGCAGTCACCACGTTCCACACACTTACCACGTTCCACACTCTCACCACGTTCCACTCTCTCACCACGTTCCACACACTCACCACATTCCACACTCTCACCATGATTCACTCACTGACCACTCACTTACCACGTTCCACACACCCACCACATTCGACACTCTCACCACGTTCAACTAACTCACCACTTTCCACACACTCACCGCGTTCCATACTCTCCACGTTCCACACACTCAGCACGTTCCACACAATCACCGCATTCCACTCCCTCACCATATTCCACTTTCTCACCATGTTCCACACACTCACCACGTTCCACACACTCACCACGTTCAAATAACTCACCACGTTCCAAACACTCACGACGTTCCACACACTCACCAAGTTCCACTCACTCACCATGTTCCACAAACACACCACGTTCCACACACGCACCATGTTCCACTCACTCACCACGTTCCACACACTCACCACGTTCAAATAACACACCACGTTCCACACACTCACGACGTTCTACACACTCACCACGTTCCACTCTCTAAGCACGTTCCACAAACACACGACATTCCACACACTAACCACTTTCCACACTCTCACCACGTTCCACTCTCTCAGCACGTTCCACAAACACACGACGGTCCACACTCTCACCAGGTTCCACACACTCACCACGTTCCACACTCTGTCGACGTTCCACTCTCTCACCATGTTCCACACACTCACCACATTCCACAGTCTCACCATGTTTCACTCACTGACCACGTTCCACTCACTCACCACGTTCCACTCACCCACCACGTTCCACACTCTCCACGTTCCACTCTCTCACCACTTTCCACTCACTCACAACGTTCCACACTCTCACCACGTTCCACTCACTGACCACGTTCCACTCATTCAACACGTTCCACACACTCACCACGTTCCACTCACTCACCATTTTCCACACTCCCACCACGTTCCACACGCTCACCACGTTCCACACACTCAGCACATTCCACACACTCACCACATTCCACTCCCTCACCATATTCCACTTTCTCACCATGCTCCACACACCCTGCACATTCCACACACCCACCATGCTCCACACACTCAGCATGTTCCAATCACTCAACATGTTACACACACTCACCACGTTCCACACACGTACCACGTTCCACACACGCACCACGTTCCACACATTCAGCACGTTTCACACATTCACCACGTTCCACACGATTACCACGTACCACACAGTCTTCACGTTCCACTCCCTCACCATGTTCCACACACTCACCATGTTCCACTCACTCAACATGTTCCACACACTCACCACATTCCACTCACTCACCACGTTCCACACACTCACCATGTTCCACTGACCCACCACATTCCACACACTCACCACGTTCCAAACATTCACCACGTACCACATGATTACCACGTACCACACAGTCATCACGTTGCACTCCCTAAACATGTTCTACACACTCACCATGTTCCACTCACTCAACATGTTCCACACACAGACCACGATCCACACACTCACCACATTCCACACACTCACCACATTCCACTCATTCACCATTTTCCAATCTCTCACCATCTCCACACACCCTCCACGTTCCACACAAACACCGCATTCCACACACTCACCACGTTCCACTCACTCACTGCGTTCCACACACCCACCACTTTCCACACTCTCACCACATTCAGCTAACTCACCACGTTCCACACTCTCCACGTTCTACTCTCTCACCACTTTCCACTCACTCACAACGTTCCACACTCTCACCACGTTCCACTCACTGACCACTTTCCACTCATTCAGCACGTTCCACACACTCACCACGTTCCACTCACTCACCATTTTCCACACTTCCACCACGTTCCACACGCTCACCACGTTCCACACACCCACCACGTTCCACACACTCAGCACATTCCACACTCTCACCACATTCCACTCTCTCACCATATTCCACTTTCTCACCATGCTCCACACCCCCACCACATTCCACACGCCCACCACGATCCACACACTCACCACATTCCACACACTCACCACATTCCACTCATTCACCATTTTCCAATCTCTCACCATCTCCACACACCCTCCACGTTCCACACAAACACCGCATTCCACACACTCACCACGTTCCACTCACTCACTGCGTTCCACACACCCACCACTTTCCACACTCTCACCACATTCAGCTAACTCACCACGTTCCACACTCTCCACGTTCTACTCTCTCACCACTTTCCACTCACTCACAACGTTCCACACTCTCACCACGTTCCACTCACTGACCACTTTCCACTCATTCAGCACGTTCCACACACTCACCACGTTCCACTCACTCACCATTTTCCACACTTCCACCACGTTCCACACGCTCACCACGTTCCACACACCCACCACGTTCCACACACTCAGCACATTCCACACTCTCACCACATTCCACTCTCTCACCATATTCCACTTTCTCACCATGCTCCACACCCCCACCACATTCCACACGCCCACCATGTTCCACACACTCAGCATGTTCCAATCACTCAACATGTTACACACACTCACCACGTTCCACACACGTACCACCTTCCACACACGCACCACGTTCCACACATTCAGCACGTTCCACACATTCACCACGTTCCACACGATTACGACATACCACACAGTCTTCACGTTCCACTCCCTCACCATGTTCCACACACTCACCATTTTCCACTCACTCAACATGTTCCACACACTGACCACGTTCCAGACACTCACCACATTCCACTCATTCACCATGTTCCAATCTCTGACCATGTCAACACACCCTCCACTTTCCACACAATCACCGCATTCGACACACTCACCACGTTCTTCTCACTCACCACGTTCCACACACTCACGACGTTCCACACACTCACCACGTTCCACACTCTCACCACGTTCCACACACTCACCACGTTCCACACTCTCTACGTTCCACTCTCTCACCACTTTCCACTCACTCACAACGTTCCACACTCTCACCACTTCTACTCACTGACCACGTTCCACTCACTCAACACGTTCCACACACTCACAACGTCCCACTCACTCACCATTTTCCACACTCCCACCATGTTCCTCACACGTACCACGTTCCACACACGCACCACGTTCCACACATTCAGCACGTTCCACACATTCACCACGTTCCACATGATTACCACGTAGCACACAGTCATCACTTTCTACTCCCTCACCACGTTCCACACACTCACCATGTTCCACTCACTCAACATGTTCCTCACACTGACCACGTTCCACACATTCACAACATTCCACACACTCACCACATTCCACTCACTCACCATGTTCCAATATCTCACCATCTCCACACACCCTCCACGTTCCACACAAACACCGCATTCCACACACTCACCACGTTCCACTCACTGACCATGTTCCACTCACTTACCACGTTCCACACACTCACCATATTTCACTGACCCACCACATTCCACACACTCACCACGTTCCACACACTCACCACATTCCACACTCTCACCACGTTCCACTCTCTCACGATGTTCCACACACTCACCACATTCCACACTCTTACCATGTTTCACTCACTGACCACGTTCCACTCACTCACCATTTTCCACACTCCCACCACGTTCCACACGCTCACCACGTTCCACACACTCAGCACATTCCACACACTCACCACATTCCACTCCCTCACCATATTCCACTTTCTCACCATGCTCCACACACCCACCAGATTCCACACACTCACCATGTTCCTCACACTCAGCATGTTCCACTCACTCAACATGTTCCACACTCTCACCATGTTCCACTCACTCAACATGTTCCACACACTGACCACGTTCCACACATTCACAACATTCCACACACTCACCACATTCCACTCATTCACCATGTTCCAATCTCTCACCATCTCCACACACCCTCCACGTTCCACATAAACACCGCATTCCACACACTCACCACGTTCTACTCACTCACTACATTCCACACTCTCACCACGTACCACTCACTCACCACGTTCCACACTCTCACCACATTCCACTCACTCACCACGTTCCACACTCTCACCACGTTCCACTCACTCACCATGTTCCACTCCCTCACCATTTTCCACATACTCACCATGCTCCACTCACTCACCACGTTCTACACACTCACCACATTACACACACTCATCACATTCCACTCACTCACCATGTTCCAATCTCTCACCATCTCCACACACCCTCCACATTCCACATAAACACCGCATTCCACACACTCACCACGTTCTACGCACTCACTACGTTCCACACACTCACCACATTCCACACACTCACCACATTCCACTCATTCACCATGTTCCAATCTCTCACCATCTCCACACACCCTCCACGTTCCACATAAACACCGCATTCCACACACTCACCACGTTCTACACACTCACTACGTTCCACATTCTCACCACGTACCACTCACTCACCACGTTCCACATTCTCACCACGTTCCACTCACTCACCATGTTCCACTCCCTCACCATTTTCCACATACTCACCATGCTCCACTGACTCACCACGTTCCACACACTCACCACATTCAACACACTCATCACATTCCACTCACTCACCATGTTCCACTGTCTCAACATGTCCACACACCCACCACGTTCCACACAAACACCACGTTCCACACACTCACCACGTTCTAATCACTCACTACGTTCCACACACACACCACGTTCCACACTCTCACCACGTTCCACTGACTCACCATGTACAACTCCCTCACCATGATCCACACAGCCACCACGTTCCACAAACTCACCAAGTTCCACTCACTCACCACGTTCCACACTCTCACCACGTTCCACTCACTCACCATGTTCCACAAACACACCACGTTTCACACACGCACCATGTTTTACTCACTCACCATGTTCCACACACTCACCACGTTCCACACACTCACCACGGTCAAATAACTCACCACGTTCCACACACTCACGACGTTCCACACACTCACTACGTTCCACTCACTCACCATGTTCCACAAACACACCACGTTCCACACACGAACCATGTTCCAATCACTCACCATGTTCCACACACTCACCACGTTCCACACACTCACGACGTTCCACACACTCACGACGTTCCACACACTCACCACGTTCCACACACTCACGACGTTCCACACACTCACCACGTTCCACACTCTCACCACGTTCCACTCTCTAAGCACGTTCCACAAACACACGACGTTCCACACACCAACCACTTTCCACACTCTCACCACGTTCCACTCTCTCAGCACGTTCCACAAACACACGACGGTCCACACACTCACCAGGTTCCACACACTCACCACGTTCCACACTCTCACCACGATCACTCTCTCACCACGTTCCACACTCTCACCACGTTTCACTCACTGACCACGTTCCACACACTCACCATGTTCCACTACCTCACCATGTTCCACTCACTCACCACGTTACACACTCTCACGACATTCCACTCACTCACCATGTTCCACACACTCACCACATTCCACACACTCACCACATTCCATTCACTCACCATGTTCCACTCTCTCACCACATTCCACAGTCTCACTATGTTCCACTCTCTCAACATGTCCACACACCCGCCACGTTCCACAGAAACACCACGTTCCACACACTCACCACGTGCTAATCACTCACTACGTTCCACACAGTCACCACGTTCCAGACTCACCACGTTCCACTCTTTCAACACGATGCACTCACTCACCATGTTCTACTCCCTCACCATGGTCCACACAGCCACCACGTTCCGCACACTCACCTCGTTCCACACTCTCACCACTTTCAACTCAATCACCACTTAATACACACTCACCATGTTCCACACTCTCACCATGTTCCACTCTCTCACCATGTTCCACACACTCACCACGTTCCATACTCTCAGCACGTTCCACTCTCTCACCATGTTCCACACACACACCACATTCCACACTCTCACCATGTTTCACTCCGTGACCACGTTCCACTCACTCACCACTTTCCACACACCCACCACGTTCCACACTCTCACCACGTTCAACTAACTCACCACGTTCCACATACTCACCACGTTCCACTCACTCACCATTTTCCACACTCCCACCACGTTCCACACGCTCACCACGTTCCACACACTCAGCACATTCCACACACTCACCACATTCCACTCCCACACCATATTCCACTTTCTCACCATGCTCCACACACCCACCACGTTGCACACACTCACCACGTTCCACTCACTGACCACGTTCCACTCACTCACCATGTTCCACTCACTCACCATGTTCCACATTCCACATTCCACACAACCACCACGTTCCACACTCTCACCACGTTCCACACACCCACCATGTTCCACTCACTCACCACGGTCCACACACTCAACATGTTCCACTGACCCACCACATTTCACACACTCACCACGTTCCACACACTCAGCACGTTCCACACACTCACTACTTCCCACACACCCACCATGTTCCACACACTCACCACTTTCCACACACTGACCATGTTCCACTCACTCACCATGTTCCACTCACTCACCATGTTCCACATTCCACATTCCACACAACCACCACGTTTCACACTCTCACCACGTTCCACACACCCACCATGTTCCACTCACTCACCACGGTCCACACACTCAACATGATCCACACACTCAACATGTTCCACTGACCCACCACATTTCACACACTCACCACGTTCCACACACCCACCATGTTCCACGCACTCACCACGTTCCACACACTCACCACGTTCCACTCTCTCCGCACATTCCACACTCTCACCATGTTTCACTCACTGACCACGTTCCACTAACTCACCACGATCCACACACCCACTACGTTCCACACTCTCACCACGTTCAACTAACTCACCACGTTCCACACACTCAGCACGTTCCACACTCTCTACGTTCCACTCGCTCACCATGTTCCACACACTCACCACGTTCAAATAACTCACCACGTTCCACACACTCACGACATTCCACACACTCACCACGTTCCACACTCTCACCACGTTTCACTCTCTAAGCACGTTCCACAAACACAGACGTTCCACACACTAACCACGTTCCACACTCTCACCACGTTCCACTCTCTCAGCACGTTCCACAAACACACGACGGTCCACTCACTCACCATGTTCCACACACTCACCACATTCCACACACTCACCATGTTCCACACACTCACCACATTCCACACACTCACCATGTTCCACACACTCACCACGTTCCACACTCTCAGCACGTTCCACTCTCTCACCATGTTCCTCACACTCACCACATTCCATTCACTCACCATGTTCCACTCTCTCACCACATTCCACCGTCTCACTATGTTCCACTCTCTCAACATGTCCACACACCCGCCACGTTCCACAGAAGCACCACGTTCCACACAATCACCACGTGCTAATCACTCACTACGTTCCACACACTCACCACGTTCCAGACTCACCACGTTCCACTCTTTCAACACGATGCACTCACTCACCATGTTCTACTCCCTCACCATGGTCCACACAGCCACCACGTTCCGCACACTCACCTCGTTCCACACTCTCACCACTTTCAACTCAATCACCACTTAATACACACTCACCATGTTCCACACTCTCACCATGTTCCACGCTCTCACCATGTTCCACACACTCACCACGTTCCACACTCTCAGCACGTTCCACTCTCTCACCATGTTCCACACACACACCACATTCCACACTCTCACCATGTTTCACTCCGTGACCACGTTCCACTCACTCACCACTTTCCACACACCCACCACGTTCCACACTCTCACCACGTTCAACTAACTCACCACGTTCCACATACTCACCACGTTCCACTCACTCACCATTTTCCACACTCCCACCACGTTGCACACGCTCACCACGTTCCACACACTCAGCACATTCCACACACTCACCACATTCCACTCCCACACCATATTCCACTTTCTCACCATGCTCCACACACCCACCACGTTGCACACACTCACCACATTGCACACATTTACAACGTTCCACACACTCACCACGTTCCACACACTCACTACTTCCCACACACCCACCATGTTCCACACACTCACCACGTTCCACTCAGTTACCAAGTTCCACACACTCACCACGTTCCACTCACTGACCATGTTCCACTCACTCACCATGTTCCACATTCCACATTCCACACAACCACCACGTTTCACACTCTCACCACGTTCCACACACCCACCATGTTCCACTCACTCACCACGGTCCACACACTCAACATGTCCCACTGACCCACCACATTTCACACACTCACCACGTTCCACACACCCACCATGTTCCACGCACTCACCACGTTCCACACACTCACCACGTTCCACTCTCTCAGCACATTCCACACTCTCACCATGTTTCACTCACTGACCACGTTCCACTAACTCACCACGATCCACACACCCACCACGTTCCACACTCTCACCACGTTCAACTAACTCACCACGTTCCACACACTCAGCACGTTCCACACTCTCTACGTTCCACTCGCTCACCATGTTCCACACACTCACCACGTTCAAATAACTCACCACGTTCCACACACTCACGACGTTCCACACACTCACCACGTTCCACACTCTCACCACGTTTCACTCTCTAAGCACGTTCCACAAACACAGACGTTCCACACACTAACCACATTCCACACTCTCACCACGTTCCACTCTCTCAGCACGTTCCACAAACATACGACGGTCCACACACTCACCACGTTCCACACTCTCACGACGTTCCACTCACTCACCATGTTCCACACACTCACCACATTCCACACACTCACCACATTCCATTCACTCACCATGTTCCACTCTCTCACCACATTCCACAGTCTCACTATGTTCCACTCTCTCAACATGTCCACACACCCGCCACGTTCCACAGAAACACCACGTTCCACACACTCACCACGTGCTAATCACTCACTACGTTCCACACACTCACCACGTTCCAGACTCACCACGTTCCACTCTTTCAACACGATGCACTCACTCACCATGTTCTACTCCCTCACCATGGTCCACACAGCCACCACGTTCCGCACACTCACCTCGTTCCACACTCTCACCACTTTCAACTCAATCACCACTTAATACACACTCACCATGTTCCACACTCTCACCATGTTCCACTCTCTCACCATGTTCCACACACTCACCACGTTCCACACTCTCAGCATGTTCCACTCTCTCACCATGTTCCACACACTCACCACATTCCACACTCTCACCATGTTTCACTCCGTGACCACGTTCCACACTCTCACCACGTTTCACTCTCTAAGCACGTTCCACAAACACAGACGTTCCACACACTAACCACGTTCCACACTCTCACCACGTTCCACTCTCTCAGCACGTTCCACAAAGACACGACGGTGCACACACTCACCAGGTTCCGCACACTCACCTCGTTCCACACTCTCACCACTTTCAACTCAATCACCACTTAATACACACTCACCATGTTCCACACTCTCACCATGTTCCACGCTCTCACCATGTTCCACACACTCACCACGTTCCACACTCTCAGCACGTTCCACTCTCTCACCATGTTCCACACACACACCACATTCCACACTCTCACCATGTTTCACTCCGTGACCACGTTCCACTCACTCACCACTTTCCACACACCCACCACGTTCCACACTCTCACCACGTTCAACTAACTCACCACGTTCCACATACTCACCACGTTCCACTCACTCACCATTTTCCACACTCCCACCACGTTGCACACGCTCACCACGTTCCACACACTCAGCACATTCCACACACTCACCACATTCCATTCACTCACCATGTTCCACTCTCTCACCACATTCCACAGTCTCACTATGTTCCACTCTCTCAACATGTCCACACACCCGCCACGTTCCACAGAAACACCACGTTCCACACACTCAACACGTGCTAATCACTCACTACGTTCCACACACTCACCACGTTCCAGACTCACCACGTTCCACTCTTTCAACACGATGCACTCACTCACCATGTTCTACTCCCTCACCATGGTCCACACAGCCACCACGTTCCGCACACTCACCTCGTTCCACACTCTCACCACTTTCAACTCAATCACCACTTAATACACACTCACCATGTTCCACACTCTCACCATGTTCCACTCTCTCACCATGTTCCACACACTCACCACGTTCCACACTCTCAGCATGTTCCACTCTCTCACCATGTTCCACACACTCACCACATTCCACACTCTCACCATGTTTCACTCCGTGACCACGTTCCACACTCTCACCACGTTTCACTCTCTAAGCACGTTCCACAAACACAGACGTTCCACACACTAACCACGTTCCACACTCTCACCACGTTCCACTCTCTCAGCACGTTCCACAAAGACACGACGGTGCACACACTCACCAGGTTCCGCACACTCACCTCGTTCCACACTCTCACCACTTTCAACTCAATCACCACTTAATACACACTCACCATGTTCCACACTCTCACCATGTTCCACGCTCTCACCATGTTCCACACACTCACCACGTTCCACACTCTCAGCACGTTCCACTCTCTCACCATGTTCCACACACACACCACATTCCACACTCTCACCATGTTTCACTCCGTGACCACGTTCCACTCACTCACCACTTTCCACACACCCACCACGTTCCACACTCTCACCACGTTCAACTAACTCACCACGTTCCACATACTCACCACGTTCCACTCACTCACCATTTTCCACACTCCCACCACGTTGCACACGCTCACCACGTTCCACACACTCAGCACATTCCACACACTCACCACATTCCACTCCCACACCATATTCCACTTTCTCACCATGCTCCACACACCCACCACGTTGCACACACTCACCACATTGCACACATTTACAACGTTCCACACACCCACCATGTTCCACACACTCACCACGTTCCACTCAGTTACCAAGTTCCACACACTCACCACGTTCCACTCACTGACCATGTTCCACTCACTCACCATGTTCCACATTCCACATTCCACACAACCACCACGTTTCACACTCTCACCACGTTCCTCACACCCACCATGTTCCACTCACTCACCACGGTCCACACACTCAACATGTCCCACTGACCCACCACATTTCACACACTCACCACGTTCCACACACCCACCATGTTCCACGCACTCACCACGTTCCACACACTCACCACGTTCCACTCTCTCAGCACATTCCACACTCTCACCATGTTTCACTCACTGACCACGTTCCACTAACTCACCACGATCCACACACCCACCACGTTCCACACTCTCACCACGTTCAACTAACTCACCACGTTCCACACACTCAGCACGTTCCACACTCTCTACGTTCCACTCGCTCACCATGTTCCACACACTCACCACGTTCAAATAACTCACCACGTTCCACACACTCACGACGTTCCACACACTCACCACGTTCCACACTCTCACCACGTTTCACTCTCTAAGCACGTTCCACAAACACAGACGTTCCACACACTAACCACGTTCCACACTCTCACCACGTTCCACTCTCTCAGCACGTTCCACAAACATACGACGGTCCACACACTCACCACGTTCCACACTCTCACGACGTTCCACTCACTCACCATGTTCCACACACTCACCACATTCCACACACTCACCACATTCCATTCACTCACCATGTTCCACTCTCTCACCACATTCCACAGTCTCACTATGTTCCACTCTCTCAACATGTCCACACACCCGCCACGTTCCACAGAAACACCACGTTCCACACACTCACCACGTGCTAATCACTCACTACGTTCCACACACTCACCACGTTCCAGACTCACCACGTTCCACTCTTTCAACACGATGCACTCACTCACCATGTTCTACTCCCTCACCATGGTCCACACAGCCACCACGTTCCGCACACTCACCTCGTTCCACACTCTCACCACTTTCAACTCAATCACCACTTAATACACACTCACCATGTTCCACACTCTCACCATGTTCCACTCTCTCACCATGTTCCACACACTCACCACGTTCCACACTCTCAGCATGTTCCACTCTCTCACCATGTTCCACACACTCACCACATTCCACACTCTCACCATGTTTCACTCCGTGACCACGTTCCACACTCTCACCACGTTTCACTCTCTAAGCACGTTCCACAAACACAGACGTTCCACACACTAACCACGTTCCACACTCTCACCACGTTCCACTCTCTCAGCACGTTCCACAAAGACACGACGGTGCACACACTCACCAGGTTCCGCACACTCACCTCGTTCCACACTCTCACCACTTTCAACTCAATCACCACTTAATACACACTCACCATGTTCCACACTCTCACCATGTTCCACGCTCTCACCATGTTCCACACACTCACCACGTTCCACAGTCTCAGCACGTTCCACTCTCTCACCATGTTCCACACACACACCACATTCCACACTCTCACCATGTTTCACTCCGTGACCACGTTCCACTCACTCACCACTTTCCACACACCCACCACGTTCCACACTCTCACCACGTTCAACTAACTCACCACGTTCCACATACTCACCACGTTCCACTCACTCACCATTTTCCACACTCCCACCACGTTGCACACGCTCACCACGTTCCACACACTCAGCACATTCCACACACTCACCACATTCCACTCCCACACCATATTCCACTTTCTCACCATGCTCCACACACCCACCACGTTGCACACACTCACCACATTGCACACATTTACAACGTTCCACACACCCACCATGTTCCACACACCCACCACGTTGCACACACTCACCACATTGCACACATTTACAACGTTCCACACACTCACCACGTTCCACACACTCACTACTTCCCACACACCCACCATGTTCCACACACTCACCACGTTCCACTCAGTTACCAAGTTCCACTAACACACCACGTTCCACTCACTCACCACGTTCTACTCACTCACTACGTTCCACACACTCACCACGTTCCTCACATTCACCACGTTCAACTCACTCACCACGTTCCACTCCCTCATCATGTTCCACACAGCCACCACGTTTCACACACTCACCAAGTTCCACACTCTCACCACGTTCCACTCACTCACCACGTTCCACACCCTCACCATGTTCCATACAGCCACCACGTTCCACACACTCACCACGTTCTACACACTCACCACGTTCCACATTCTCACCACGTTCAGCGCACTCACCACGTACCACACACTCACCACATTCCACACTCTCACCACGTTCCACACTCCCACTACGTTCCACACACCCACCACGTTACACAATCTCACCAAATTCCACTCACTCACCACTTTCCACTCCCTCACCATGTTCGACACACCCACCACGTTGCACACACTCACCACGTTCCACACACTCACCACGTTCCAATCACTCACTACGTTGTTCCACTCTCTCACCATGCTCCACACACCCACTAAGTTCCACACACCCAGCATGTTCCACACACTCACCACGTTCCACACACTCACCATGTTCCACAAACACACCACGTTCCACAAACACACCACGTTCCACACACTCACCATTTTCCACTCACTCACCACGTTCCACACACTCACCACGTTCCACATTCTCACCACGTTCAACTAAGTCACCACGTTCCACACACTCAGCACGTTCCACACACTCACCACGTTCCACTCTCTCACCATGTTACACACACTCGCCACATTCCACACTCTCACCATGTTTCACTCACTGACGACGTTCCACTCACTCACCACGTTCCACACTCTCACCACGTTCAACTAACTCACCACGTTCCACACACTCGCCACATTCCACACTCTCCACGTTCCACTCTCTCACTTCTTTCCACACACTCACAGCGTTGAACACTCTCACCATTTTCCACTCACTGACAACGTTCCACACTCTCACCACGTTCCACTCACTGACCACGTTCCAGTCATTCAACACGTTCCACACACTTACCACGTTCCACTCACTCAGCACATTCCACGCACTCACCACATTCCACTCCCTCACCGTATTCCACTTTCTCACCATGCTCCACAGACCCACCACATTCCACACACCCACCATGTTCCACACACTCAGCATGTTCCACTCACTCAACATGTTCCACACACTCACCACGTTCCACACACGTACCACGTTCTACACACACACCACGTTCCACACGTTCAGCACGTTCCACTCTCTCACCACGTTCCACACACTCACCACGTTACACACTCTCACCACATTCCACTCACTCACCACTTTCCTCTCCCTCACCATGTTCCACACACCCACCACGTTGCACACACTCACCACGTTCCACACACTCACCACGTTCCACACACTGACCACTTCCCACACACCCACCATGTTCCACACACTCACCACGTTCCACTCAGTTACCAAGTTCCACACAGTCACCACTTTCCACTCACCCACCATGTTCCACACACTCACCACGTTGCACTCACTGACCATGTTCCCCTCACTCACCATGTTCCACATTCCACATTCCACACAACCACCACGTTCCACACTCTCACCACATTCCACACACCCACCATGTTCCACTCACACAGCACGTTCCACACACTCACCATATTCCACTGACCCACCACATTCCACACACTCACCACGTTCCACAGAGCCACCATGTTCCACGCAGTCACCACGTTCCACACACTCACCACGTTCCACACTCTCACCACGTTCCACTCTCTCACCACGTTCCACACACTCACCACATTCCACACTCTCACCATGTTTCACTCACTGACCACTCACTTACCACGTTCCACACACCCACCACGTTCGACACTCTCACCACGTTCAACTAACTCACCACGTTCCACACACTTACCGCGTTCCATACTCTCCACGTTCCACTCTCTCACCACTTTCCACTCACTCACAGCGTTCCACACTCTCACCACGTTCCACACACTCACCACGTTCCACACACTCACCTCGTTCCACACTCTCACCACTTTCAACTCAATCACCACTTAATACACACTCACCATGTTCCACAATCTCACCATGTTCCACACACTCACCACGTTCCACACTCTCAGCACGTTCCACTCTCTCACCATGTTCCACACACACACCACATTCCACACTCTCACCATGTTTCACTCCGTGACCACGTTCCACTCACTCACCACTTTCCACACACCCACCACGTTCCACACTCTCACCACGTTCAACTAACTCACCACGTTCCACATGCTCACCACGTTCCACTCACTCACCATTTTCCACACTCCCACCACGTTCCACACGCTCACCACGTTCCACACACTCAGCACATTCCACACACTCACCACATTCCACTCCCACACCATATTCCACTTTCTCACCATGCTCCACACACCCACCACGTTGCACACACTCACCACGTTGCACACATTCACCACGTTCCACACACTCACCACGTTCCACACACTCACTACTTCCCACACACCCACCATGTTCCACACACTCACCACGTTCCACTCAGTTACCAAGTTCCACACACTCACCACGTACCACTCACTGACCATGTTCCACTCACTCACCATGTTCCACATTCCACATTCCACACAACCACCACGTTCCACACTCTCACCACGTTCCACACACCCACCATGTTCCACTCACTCACCACGGTCCACACACTCAACATGTTCCACTGACCCACCACATTTCACACACTCACCACGTTCCACACACCCACCATGTTCCACGCACTCACCACGTTCCACACTCTCACCACGTTCAACACTCTCACCACGTTCCACTCTCTCACCACATTCCACACTCTCACCATGTTTCACTCACTGACCACGTTCCACTAACTCACCATGATCCACACACCCACCACGTTCCACACTCTCACCACGTTCAACTAACTCACCACGTTCCACACACTCAGCACGTTCCACACTCTCTACGTTCCACTCGCTCACCATGTTCCACACACTCACCATGTTCCACACACTCACCACGTTCAAATAACTCACCACGTTCCACACACTCACGACGTTCCACACACTCACCATGTTCCACACTCTCACCACGTTTCACACTCTAAGCACGTTCCACAAACACAGACGTTCCACACACTAACCACGTTCCACACTCTCACCACGTTCCACTCTCTCAGCACGTTCCACAAACACACGACGGTCCACACACTCACCAGGTTCCACTCACTCACCACGATCCACACACTCACCATGTTCCACTGACCCATCACATTCCACACACTCAGCACGTTCCACACACCCACCATGTTCCACGCACTCACCACGTTCCACACACTCACCACGTTCCACACACTCACGACGTTCCACACACTCACCACGTTCCACACTCTCACCATGTTCCCCTCTCAAATCACGTTCCACAAACACACGACGTTCCGCACACTCACCACATTCCACACTCTCACCACGTTTCAGTCACTGACCACGTTCCACACACTCACCATGTTCCACTACCTCACCATGTTCCATTCACTCACCACGTTCCACCCTCTCACGACGTTCCACTCACTCACCATGTTCCACTCACTCACCACATTGCATTCACACACATTGTTCCACTCTCTCACCATGCTCCAAACACCCACCACTTTCCACACACTCACCACGTTCCACACATTCACCACTTTCCACACTCTCCACGTTCCACACACTCACCACTTTCCACTCACTCACAGCGTTCCACACTCTGACCACGTTCCACTCACTGCCCACGTTCCACTCACTCAACACGTTGCACACACTCAGCACATTCCACACACTCACCACATTCCACTCGTTCACCATGTTCCAATCTCTGACCATGTCCACACACCCTCCACTTTCCACACAAACACGGCATTCCACACACTCACCACGTTCTACTCACTCACCACGTTCCACTCACTCACCACGTTCTACTCACTTAACTACGTTCCACACACTCACCACGTTCCTCACATTCACCACGTTCAACTCACTCACCACGTTCCACTCCCTCATCATGTTCCACACAGCCACCACGTTTCACACACTCACCAAGTTCCACACTCTCACCACGTTCCACTCACTCACCACGTTCCACACCCTCACCATGTTCCATACAGCCACCACGTTCCACACACTCACCACGTTCCACACACTCACCGCGTTCCACATTCTCACCACGTTCAGCGCACTCACCACGTACCACACACTCACCACATTCCACACTCTCACCACGTTCCACACTCTCACTACGTTCCACACACCCACCACGTTACACAATCTCACCAAATTCCACTCACTCACCACTTTCCACTCCCTCACCATGTTCGAAACACCCACCACGTTGCACACACTCACCACGTTCCACACACTCACCACGTTCCAATCACTCACTACGTTGTTCCACTCTCTCACCATGCTCCACACACCCACCAAGTTCCACACACCCAGCATGTTCCACACACTCACCACGTTCCACACACTCACCATGTTCCACAAACACATCACGTTCCACACACTCACCATTTTCCACTCACTCACCACGTTCCACACACTCACCACGTTCCACATTCTCACCACGTTCAACTAAGTCACCACGTTCCACACACTCAGCACGTTCCACACACTCACCACGTTCCACTCTCTCACCATGTTACACACACTCGCCACATTCCACACTCTCACCATGTTTCACTCACTGACGACGTTCCACTCACTCACCACGTTCCACACTCTCACCACGTTCAACTAACTCACCACGTTCCACACACTCGCCACATTCCACACTCTCCACGTTCCACTCTCTCACCTCTTTCCACACACTCACAGCGTTGAACACTCTCACCATTTTCCACTCACTGACAACGTTCCACACTCTCACCACGTTCCACTCACTGACCACGTTCCAGTCATTCAACACGTTCCACACACTTACCACGTTCCACTCACTCAGCACATTCCACGCACTCACCACATTCCACTCCCTCACCGTATTCCACTTTCTCACCATGCTCCACAGACCCACCACATTCCACACACCCACCATGTTCCACACACTCAGCATGTTCCACTCACTCAACATGTTCCACACACTCACCACGTTCCACACACGTACCACGTTCTACACACACACCACGTTCCACACGTTCAGCACGTTCCACTCTCTCACCACGTTCCACACACTCACCACGTTACACACTCTCACCACATTCCACTCACTCACCACTTTCCTCTCCCTCACCATGTTCCACACACCCACCACGTTGCACACACTCACCACGTTCCACACACTCACCACGTTCCACACACTGACCACTTCCCACACACCCACCATGTTCCACACACTCACCACGTTCCACTCAGTTACCAAGTTCCACACAGTCACCACTTTCCACTCACCCACCATGTTCCACACACTCACCACGTTGCACTCACTGACCATGTTCCCCTCACTCACCATGTTCCACATTCCACATTCCACACAACCACCACGTTCCACACTCTCACCACATTCCACACACCCACCATGTTCCACTCACACAGCACGTTCCACACACTCACCATATTCCACTGACCCACCACATTCCACACACTCACCACGTTCCACAGAGCCACCATGTTCCACGCAGTCACCACGTTCCACACACTCACCACGTTCCACACTCTCACCACGTTCCACTCTCTCACCACGTTCCACACACTCACCACATTCCACACTCTCACCATGTTTCACTCACTGACCACTCACTTACCACGTTCCACACACCCACCACGTTCGACACTCTCACCACGTTCAACTAACTCACCACGTTCCACACACTTACCGCGTTCCATACTCTCCACGTTCCACTCTCTCACCACTTTCCACTCACTCACAGCGTTCCACACTCTCACCACGTTCCACACACTCACCACGTTCCACACACTCACCTCGTTCCACACTCTCACCACTTTCAACTCAATCACCACTTAATACACACTCACCATGTTCCACAATCTCACCATGTTCCACACACTCACCACGTTCCACACTCTCAGCACGTTCCACTCTCTCACCATGTTCCACACACACACCACATTCCACACTCTCACCATGTTTCACTCCGTGACCACGTTCCACTCACTCACCACTTTCCACACACCCACCACGTTCCACACTCTCACCACGTTCAACTAACTCACCACGTTCCACATGCTCACCACGTTCCACTCACTCACCATTTTCCACACTCCCACCACGTTCCACACGCTCACCACGTTCCACACACTCAGCACATTCCACACACTCACCACATTCCACTCCCACACCATATTCCACTTTCTCACCATGCTCCACACACCCACCACGTTGCACACACTCACCACGTTGCACACATTCACCACGTTCCACACACTCACCACGTTCCACACACTCACTACTTCCCACACACCCACCATGTTCCACACACTCACCACGTTCCACTCAGTTACCAAGTTCCACACACTCACCACGTACCACTCACTGACCATGTTCCACTCACTCACCATGTTCCACATTCCACATTCCACACAACCACCACGTTCCACAGTCTCACCACGTTCCACACACCCACCATGTTCCACTCACTCACCACGGTCCACACACTCAACATGTTCCACTGACCCACCACATTTCACACACTCACCACGTTCCACACACCCACCATGTTCCACGCACTCACCACGTTCTGCACACTCACCACGTTCCACACTCTCACCACGTTCAACACTCTCACCACGTTCCACTCTCTCACCACATTCCACACTCTCACCATGTTTCAATCACTGACCACGTTCCACTAACTCACCATGATCCACACACCCACCACGTTCCACACTCTCACCACGTTCAACTAACTCACCACGTTCCACACACTCGCCACATTCCACACTCTCCACGTTCCACTCTCTCACCTCTTTCCACACACTCACAGCGTTGAACACTCTCACCATTTTCCACTCACTGACAACGTTCCACACTCTCACCACGTTCCACTCACTGACCACGTTCCAGTCATTCAACACGTTCCACACACTTACCACGTTCCACTCACTCAGCACATTCCACGCACTCACCACATTCCACTCCCTCACCGTATTCCACTTTCTCACCATGCTCCACAGACCCACCACATTCCACACACCCACCATGTTCCACACACTCAGCATGTTCCACTCACTCAACATGTTCCACACACTCACCACGTTCCACACACGTACCACGTTCTACACACACACCACGTTCCACACGTTCAGCACGTTCCACTCTCTCACCACGTTCCACACACTCACCACGTTACACACTCTCACCACATTCCACTCACTCACCACTTTCCTCTCCCTCACCATGTTCCACACACCCACCACGTTGCACACACTCACCACGTTCCACACACTCACCACGTTCCACACACTGACCACTTCCCACACACCCACCATGTTCCACACACTCACCACGTTCCACTCAGTTACCAAGTTCCACACAGTCACCACTTTCCACTCACCCACCATGTTCCACACACTCACCACGTTGCACTCACTGACCATGTTCCCCTCACTCACCATGTTCCACATTCCACATTCCACACAACCACCACGTTCCACACTCTCACCACATTCCACACACCCACCATGTTCCACTCACACAGCACGTTCCACACACTCACCATATTCCACTGACCCACCACATTCCACACACTCACCACGTTCCACAGAGCCACCATGTTCCACGCAGTCACCACGTTCCACACACTCACCACGTTCCACACTCTCACCACGTTCCACTCTCTCACCACGTTCCACACACTCACCACATTCCACACTCTCACCATGTTTCACTCACTGACCACTCACTTACCACGTTCCACACACCCACCACGTTCGACACTCTCACCACGTTCAACTAACTCACCACGTTCCACACACTTACCGCGTTCCATACTCTCCACGTTCCACTCTCTCACCACTTTCCACTCACTCACAGCGTTCCACACTCTCACCACGTTCCACACACTCACCACGTTCCACACACTCACCTCGTTCCACACTCTCACCACTTTCAACTCAATCACCACTTAATACACACTCACCATGTTCCACAATCTCACCATGTTCCACACACTCACCACGTTCCACACTCTCAGCACGTTCCACTCTCTCACCATGTTCCACACACACACCACATTCCACACTCTCACCATGTTTCACTCCGTGACCACGTTCCACTCACTCACCACTTTCCACACACCCACCACGTTCCACACTCTCACCACGTTCAACTAACTCACCACGTTCCACATGCTCACCACGTTCCACTCACTCACCATTTTCCACACTCCCACCACGTTCCACACGCTCACCACGTTCCACACACTCAGCACATTCCACACACTCACCACATTCCACTCCCACACCATATTCCACTTTCTCACCATGCTCCACACACCCACCACGTTGCACACACTCACCACGTTGCACACATTCACCACGTTCCACACACTCACCACGTTCCACACACTCACTACTTCCCACACACCCACCATGTTCCACACACTCACCACGTTCCACTCAGTTACCAAGTTCCACACACTCACCACGTACCACTCACTGACCATGTTCCACTCACTCACCATGTTCCACATTCCACATTCCACACAACCACCACGTTCCACAGTCTCACCACGTTCCACACACCCACCATGTTCCACTCACTCACCACGGTCCACACACTCAACATGTTCCACTGACCCACCACATTTCACACACTCACCACGTTCCACACACCCACCATGTTCCACGCACTCACCACGTTCTGCACACTCACCACGTTCCACACTCTCACCACGTTCAACACTCTCACCACGTTCCACTCTCTCACCACATTCCACACTCTCACCATGTTTCAATCACTGACCACGTTCCACTAACTCACCATGATCCACACACCCACCACGTTCCACACTCTCACCACGTTCAACTAACTCACCACGTTCCACACACTCAGCACGTTCCACACTCTCTACGTTCCACTCCCTCACCATGTTCCACACACTCACCACGTTCAAATAACTCACCACGTTCCACACACTCACGACGTTCCACACACTCACCATGTTCCACACTCTCACCACGTTTCACACTCTAAGCACGTTCCACAAACACAGACGTTCCACACACTAACCACGTTCCACACTCTCACCACGTTCCACTCTCTCAGCACGTTCCACAAACACACGACGGTCCACACACTCACCAGGTTCCACTCACTCACCACGATCCACACACTCACCATGTTCCACTGACCCATCACATTCCACACACTCAGCACGTTCCACACACCCACCATGTTCCACGCACTCACCACGTTTCACACACTCACCACGTTCCACACACTCACGACGTTCCACACACTCACCACGTTCCACACTCTCACCATGTTCCCCTCTCAAAGCACGTTCCACAAACACACGACGTTCCGCACACTCACCACATTCCACACTCTCACCACGTTTCAGTCACTGACCACGTTCCACACACTCACCATGTTCCACTACCTCACCATGTTCCATTCACTCACCACGTTCCACCCTCTCACGACGTTCCACTCACTCACCATGTTCCACACACTCACCACATTCCATTCACACACCATGTTCCACTCTCTCACCATGCTCCAAACACCCACC
The DNA here is from genome assembly GCF_030028105.1 of Mobula birostris. Lineage (NCBI taxonomy): Eukaryota > Metazoa > Chordata > Chondrichthyes > Myliobatiformes > Myliobatidae > Mobula > Mobula birostris. Next base: position 11,654 of record NW_027275590.1, on the reverse strand, counting down.
ACTTTCCACACACTCACCACGTTCCACACATTCACCACTTTCCACACTCTCCACGTTCCACACACTCACCACTTTCCACTCACTCACAGCGTTCCACACTCTGACCACGTTCCACTCACTGCCCACGTTCCACTCACTCAACACGTTGCACACACTCAGCACATTCCACTCATTCACCATGTTCCAATCTCTGACCATGTCCACACACCCTCCACTTTCCACACAAACACGGCATTCCACACACTCACCACGTTCTACTCACTCACCACGTTCCACTCACTCACCACGTTCTACTCACTCACTACGTTCCACACACTCACCACGTTCCACACATTCACCACGTTCAACTCACTCACCACGTTCCACTCCCTCATCATGTTCCACACAGCCACCACGCTTCGCACACTCACCAAGTTCCACACTCTCACCACGTTCCACTCACTCACCACGTTCCACACCCTCACCATGTTCCACACAGCCACCACGTTCCACACACTCACCACGTTCCACACACTCACCACGTTCCACATTCTCACCACGTTCAGCGCACTCACCACGTACCACACACTCACCACATTCCACACTCTCACCACGTTCCACACTCTCACTACGTTCCACACACCCACCACGTTACACAATCTCACCAAATTCCACTCACTCACCACATTCCACTCCCTCACCATGTTCGACACACCCACCACGTTGCACACACTCACCACGTTCCACACATTCACCAAGTTCCACACACCCACCACGTTCCACACACTGACCACTTCCCACACACCCACCATGTTCCACACACTCACCACGTTCCACTCAGTTACCAAGTTCCACACAGTCACCACTTTCCACTCACCCACCATGTTCCACACACTCACCACGTTGCACTCACTGACTATGTTCCCCTCACTCACCATGTTCCACATTCCACATTCCACACAACCACCACGTTCCACACTCTCACCACGTTCCACACACCCACCATGTTCCACTCACACACCATGTTCCACACACTCACCATGTTCCACAGAGCCACCATGTTCCACGCAGTCACCACGTTCCACACACTCACCACGTTCCACACTCTCACCACGTTCCACTCTCTCACCACGTTCCACACACTCACCATATTCCACACTATCACCATGTTTCACTCACTGACCACTCACTTACCACGTTCCACACACCTACCACGTTCGACACTCTCACCACGTTCAACTAACTCACCACGTTCCACACACTTACCGCGTTCCATACTCTCCACGTTCCACTCTCTCACCACTTTCCACTCACTCACAGCGTTCCACACTCTCACCACGTTCCACACACTCACCACGTTCCACACACTCACCTCGTTCCACACTCTCACCACTTTCAACTCAATCACCACTTAATACACACTCACCATGTTCCACACTCTCACCATGTTCCACTCTCTCACCATGTTCCACATACTCACTACGTTCCACACTCTCAGCACGTTCCACTCTCTCACCATGTTCCACACACACACCACATTCCACACTCTGACCATGTTTCACTCCGTGACCACGTTCCACTCACTCACCAGTTTCCACACACCCACCACGTTCCACACTCTCACCACGTTCAACTAACTCACCACGTTCCACATACTCACCACGTTCCACTCACTCATCATTTTCCTCACAACCACCACGTTCCACAGTCTCACCACGTTCCACACACCCACCATGTTCCACTCACTCACCACGGTCCACACACTCAACATGTTCCACTGACCCACCACATTTCACACACTCACCACGTTCCACACACCCACCATGTTCCACGCACTCACCACGTTCTGCACACTCACCATGTTTCACTCACTGAGCACGTTCCACTAACTCACCACGATCCACACACCCACCACGTTCCACACTCTCACCACGTTCAACTAACTCACCACGTTCCACACACTCACGACGTTCCACACACTCACCAGGTTCCACACTCTCACCACGTTCCACACTCTGACCACGTTCACTCTCTCACCACGTTCCACACACTCACCACATTCCACACTCTCACCACGTTTCAGTCAGTGACCACGTTCCACACACTCACCATGTTCCATTAACTCACCACGTTCCACCCTCTCACGACGTTCCACTCACTCACCATGTTCCACACACTCACCACATTCCATTCACCCACCATGTTCCACTCTCTGACCATGCTCCAAACACCCACCACTTTCCACACACTCACCACGTTCCACACATTCACCAATTTCCACACTCTCCACGTTCCACACACTCACCACTTTCCACTCACTCACAGCGTTCCACACTCTGACCACGTTCCACTCACTGCCCACGTTCCACTCACTCAACACGTTCCACACACTCACCACGTTGCACAGACTCAGCACATTCCACACACTCACCGCATTCCACTCCCTCACCATGTTCCACACACTCACCATGTTCCACTCACTCAACATGTTCCACACACTCACCACGTTTCACACGCTCACCACGTTCCACACACTCAGCACATTCCACACACTCACCACGTTCCACACACGTACCACGTTCCACACACGCACCACGTTCCACACATTCATAACGTTCCACACATTCACTACGTTCCACACGATTACCACGTACCACACAGTCATCACGTTCCACTCCCTCACCATGTTCCACACACTCACCATTTTCCACTCACTCAACATGTTCCACACACTGATCACGTTCCACACACTCACCACATTCCACACACTCACCACATTCCACTCATTCACCATGTTCCAATCTCTGACCATGTCCACACACCCTCCACGTTCCACACAAACACGGCATTCCACTCACTCACCACGTTCTACTCACTCACTACGTTCCACGCATTCACCACGTTCCACTCACTCACCACGTTCCACTCCCTCACCATGTTCCACACAGCCACCACGTTCCACACACTCACCACGTTCCACACACTCACCACGTTCCACATTCTCACCACGTTCAGCGCACTCACCACGTACCACACACTCACCACATTCCACACTCTCACCACGTTCCACACTCTCACTACGTTCCACACACCCACCACGTTACACAATCTCACCAAATTCCACTCACTCACCACTTTCCACTCCCTCACCATGTTCGACACACCCACCACGTTGCACACACTCACCACTTTCCACACATTCACCACGTTCCACACACCCACCACGTTCCACACACTCACCACTTCCCACAAACCCACCATGTTCCACACACTCACCACGTTCCACTCAGTTACCAAGTTCCACACACTCACCACGTTCCACTCAGTTACCAAGTTCCACACACTCACCACGTTCCACTCACTGACCATGTTCCACTCACTCACCATGTTCCACATTCCACATTCCACACAACCACCACGTTCCACACACCCACCATGTTCCACTCACTCACCACGTTCCACACACTCACCATGTTCCACTGACCCACCACATTCCACACACTCAGCACGTTCCACACACCCACCATGTTCCACGCACTCACCACGTTCCACACACTCACCACGTTCCACACACTCACGACGTTCCACACACTCACCACGTGCCACACTCTCACCATGTTCCCCTCTCAAAGCACGTTCCACAAACACACGACGTTCCGCACACTCACCATGTTCCACACACTCACCACGTTCCACACTCTCACCACGTTCAACTAACTCACCACGTTCCACACACTCACCATGTTCCAAACTCTCCACGTTCCACTGTCTCACCACGTTCCACTCACTGACCACGTTCCCCTCACTCAACACGTTCCACACACTCACCACATGGCACACACTCAGGACATTTCACACACTCACCGCATTCCACTCCCTCACCATATTCCACTTTCTCACCATGCTCCACACACCCACCACATTCCACACACCCACCATGTTCCACACACTCAGCATGTTCCACACACGTACCACGTTCCACACACGTACCACGTTCCACACATGCACCACGTTCCACACATTCAACACGTTCCACACATTCAGCACTTTCCACACATTCACCACGTTCCACATGATTACCACGTACCACAGAGTCATCACGTTCCACTCCCTCACCATGTTCCACACACTCACCATGTTCCACTCATTCACCATGTTCCAATCTCTCACCATGTCCACACACCCTCCAATTTCCACACAAACACTGCATTCCACAATCTCACCACGTTCTACACACTCACTACGTTCCACACACTCACCACGTTCAACTCACTCACCACGTTCCACACACGCACCACGTCCCACACATTCAACACGTTCCAGATAGTCACCACGTTCCACACCGTCACCACGTTCCCCATACTCATCACGTTCCACTCCCTCACCATTGTCCACATACTCACCATGCTCCACTCACTGACCATGTTCCACACACTCACCACGTTCCACACTCTCCACGTTCCACTTTCTCACCACTTTCCACTCACTCACAACGTTCCACACAGTCACCACGTTCCACTAACTGACCACGTTCCACTCACTGACCACGTTGCACTGATTCAACAACTTTCCACACACTGACCACGTTCCACTCACTCACCATTTTCCACACTCCCACCACGTTCCACACGCTCACCACGTTCCACACACTCAGCACATTCGACACACTCACCACATTCCACTCCCTCACCATATTCCACTTTCTTACCATGCTCAACACACCCACCACATTCCACACACCCACCGTGCTCCACACACTCAGCATGTTCCACTCACTCAACATGTTCCACACACTCACCACGTTCCACACACGTACCACGTTCCACACACGCACCACGTTCCACACTTTCAGCACGTTCCACACATTCACCACGTTCCACACGATTACGACGTACCACACAGTCATCACGTTCAACTCCCTCACCATGTTCCACACACTCACCATGTTCCAGTCACTCAACATGTTCCACACACTGACCGAGTAGCACACACTCACCACATTCCACACACTCACCACATTCCACTCATCACCATGTTCCAATCTCTCACCATGTCCACACACCCTCCACTTTCCACACAAACACCGCATTCCACAAACTCAGCACGACTACTCACTCACTACGTTCCACACTCTCACCACGTTCCACTCACTCACCATGTTCCATACTCTCACCACGTTCCACTCACTCACCATGTTCCAATCCCTCACCATGTTCCACACAGCCACCACGTTCCACACACTCACCATGTTCCACATACTCACCACGTTCCACACTCTCACCACGTTCAGCTCACTCACCACGTACCACACACTCACCACATTCCACACTCTCACCACGTTCCACTCCCTCACCATGTTCCACACACCCACCACGTTCCACACAGTCACCAGTTTCCACTCACCCACCATGTTCCACACACTCACCTCGTTCCACTCACTGACCATGTTCCACTCACTCCCCATGCTCCACACACCCACCACGTTCCACACACCCACCATGTTCCACAAACGTACCACGTTCCCCACATTCTTCACATTCCACCCATTCACCACGTTCCACACATTCACCACGTTCCACACACTCACCACGTTCTAATCACTCACTACGCTGTTCCACTCTCTCACCATGCTCCACACACCCACCACGTTCCACACACCCAGCATGTTCCACACACTCACCATGTTCCACTAAATCAGCATGTTCCACACACTCACCACGTTCCACACACTCACCATGTTCCACACACTCACGACGTTCCACACACTCACCACGTTCCACACACTCACCATGTTCCACAAACACACCACGTTCCACACACTCACCATTTTCCACTCACTCACCACGTTCCACACACCCACCATGTTCCACACACTCAGCATGTTCCACTCACTCAACATGTTCCACACACTCACCACGTGCTACACATGTACCACGTTCTACACACACACCACGTTCCACATATTCACCACGTTCCACATGATTACCACGTACCACAGAGTCATCACGTTCCACTCCCTCACCATGTTCCACACACTCACCATGTTCCACTCATTCACCATGTTCCAATCTCTCACCATGTCCACACACCCTCCAATTTCCACACAAACACTGCATTCCACAATCTCACCACGTTCTACACACTCACTACGTTCCACACACTCACCACGTTCAACTCACTCACCACGTTCCACACACGCACCACGTCCCACACATTCAACACGTTCCAGATAGTCACCACGTTCCACACCGTCACCACGTTCCCCATACTCATCACGTTCCACTCCCTCACCATTGTCCACATACTCACCATGCTCCACTCACTGACCATGTTCCACAGACTCACCACGTTCCACACTCTCCACGTTCCACTTTCTCACCACTTTCCACTCACTCACAACGTTCCACACAGTCACCACGTTCCACTAACTGACCACGTTCCACTCACTGACCACGTTGCACTGATTCAACAACTTTCCACACACTGACCACGTTCCACTCACTCACCATTTTCCACACTCCCACCACGTTCCACACGCTCACCACGTTCCACACACTCAGCACATTCGACACACTCACCACATTCCACTCCCTCACCATATTCCACTTTCTTACCATGCTCAACACACCCACCACATTCCACACACCCACCGTGCTCCACACACTCAGCATGTTCCACTCACTCAACATGTTCCACACACTCACCACGTTCCACACACGTACCACGTTCCACACACGCACCACGTTCCACACTTTCAGCACGTTCCACACATTCACCACGTTCCACACGATTACGACGTACCACACAGTCATCACGTTCAACTCCCTCACCATGTTCCACACACTCACCATGTTCCAGTCACTCAACATGTTCCACACACTGACCGAGTAGCACACACTCACCACATTCCACACACTCACCACATTCCACTCATCACCATGTTCCAATCTCTCACCATGTCCACACACCCTCCACTTTCCACACAAACACCGCATTCCACAAACTCAGCACGACTACTCACTCACTACGTTCCACACTCTCACCACGTTCCACTCACTCACCATGTTCCATACTCTCACCACGTTCCACTCACTCACCATGTTCCAATCCCTCACCATGTTCCACACAGCCACCACGTTCCACACACTCACCATGTTCCACATACTCACCACGTTCCACACTCTCACCACGTTCAGCTCACTCACCACGTACCACACACTCACCACATTCCACACTCTCACCACGTTCCACTCCCTCACCATGTTCCACACACCCACCACGTTCCACACAGTCACCAGTTTCCACTCACCCACCATGTTCCACACACTCACCTCGTTCCACTCACTGACCATGTTCCACTCACTCCCCATGCTCCACACACCCACCACGTTCCACACACCCACCATGTTCCACAAACGTACCACGTTCCCCACATTCTTCACATTCCACCCATTCACCACGTTCCACACATTCACCACGTTCCACACACTCACCACGTTCTAATCACTCACTACGTTGTTCCACTCTCTCACCATGCTCCACACACCCACCACGTTCCACACACCCAGCATGTTCCACACACTCACCATGTTCCACTAAATCAGCATGTTCCACACACTCACCACGTTCCACACACTCACCATGTTCCACACACTCACGACGTTCCACACACTCACCACGTTCCACACACTCACCATGTTCCACAAACACACCACGTTCCACACACTCACCATTTTCTACTCACTCACCACGTTCCACACACCCACCATGTTCCACACACTCAGCATGTTCCACTCACTCAACATGTTCCACACACTCACCACGTTCTACACATGTACCACGTTCTACACACACACCACGTTCCACACATTCAGCACGTTCCACTCTCTCACCACGTTCCACACACTCACCACGTTACACACTCTCACCACATTCCACTCACTCACCACTTTCCTCTCCCTCACCATGTTCCACACACCCACCACGTTGCACACACTCACCACGTTCCACACACTGACCACTTCCCACACACCCACCATGTTCCAAACACTCACCACGTTCCACTCAGTTACCAAGTTCCACACAGTCACCACTTTCCACTCACCCACCATGTTCCACACACTCACCACGTTGCACTCACTGACCATGTTCCCCGCACTCACCATGTTCCACATTCCACATTCCACACAACCACCACGTTCCACACTCTCACCACGTTCCACACACCCACCATGTTCCACTCACACACCACGTTCCACACACTCACCATGTTCCACTGATCCACCACATTCCACACACTCACCACGTTCCACAGAGCCACCATGTTCCACGCAGTCACCACGTTCCACACACTCACCACGTTCCACACTCTCACCACGTTCCACTCTCTCACCACGTTCCACACACTCACCACATTCCACACTCTCACCATGATTCACTCACTGACCACTCACTTACCACGTTCCACACACCCACCACGTTCGACACTCTCACCACGTTCAACTAACTCACCACTTTCCACACACTCACCGCGTTCCATACTCTCCACGTTCCACACACTCAGCACATTCCACACAATCACCGCATTCCACTCCCTCACCATATTCCACTTTCTCACCATGTTCCACACACTCACCACGTTCCACACACTCACCACGTTCAAATAACTCACCACGTTCCAAACACTCACGACGTTCCACACACTCACCAAGTTCCACTCACTCACCATGTTCCACAAACACACCACGTTCCACACACGCACCATGTTCCACTCACTCACCATGTTCCACACACTCACCACGTTCCACACACTCACGACGTTCTACACACTCACCACGTTCCACTCTCTAAGCACGTTCCACAAACACACGACATTCCACACACTAACCACTTTCCACACTCTCACCACGTTCCACTATCTCAGCACGTTCCACAAACACACGACGGTCCACACTCTCACCAGGTTCCACACACTCACCACGTTCCACACTCTCACCACGTTCACTCTCTCACCACGTTCCACACACTCACCACATTCCACACTCTCACCACGTTTCGCTCACTAACCACGTTCCACACACTCACCATGTTCCACTACCTCACCATGTTCCACTCACTCACCACGTTCCACACTCTGTCGACGTTCCACTCTCTCACCATGTTCCACACACTCACCACATTCCACAGTCTCACCATGTTTCACTCACTGACCACGTTCCACTCACTCACCACGTTCCACACACCCACCACGTTCCACACTCTCCACGTTCCACTCTCTCACCACTTTCCACTCACTCACAACGTTCCACACTCTCACCACGTTCCACTCACTGACCACGTTCCACTCATTCAACACGTTCCACACACTCACCACGTTCCACTCACTCACCATTTTCCACACTCCCACCACGTTCCACACGCTCACCACGTTCCACACACTCAGCACATTCCACACACTCACCACATTCCACTCTCTCACCATATTCCACTTTTCACCATGCTCCACACACCCTGCACATTCTACACACCCACCATGCTCCACACACTCAGCATGTTCCAATCACTCAACATGTTACACACACTCACCACGTTCCACACACGTACCACGTTCCACACACGCACCACGTTCCACACATTCAGCACGTTTCACACATTCACCACGTTCCACACGATTACCACGTACCACACAGTCTTCACGTTCCACTCCCTCACCATGTTCCACTCACTCAACATGTTCCACACACTGACCACGTTCCACACACTCACCACATTCCACACACTCACCACATTCCACTCACTCACCACGTTCCACACACTCACCATGTTCCACTGACCCACCACATACCACACACTCACCACGTTCCAAACATTCACCACGTACCACACATTCACCACGTACCACATGATTACCACGTACCACACAGTCATCACGTTGCACTCCCTAAACATGTTCCACACACTCACCATGTTCCACTCACTCAACATGTTCCACACACAGACCACGATCCACACACTCACCACATTCCACACACTCACCACATTCCACTCATTCACCATTTTCCAATCTCTCACCATCTCCACACACCCTCCACGTTCCACACAAACACCGCATTCCACACACTCACCACGTTCTCTTCACTCACTACGTTCCACACACTCACCACGTTCCACTCAATCACCACGTTCCACATTCTCACCACGTTCCACTCACTCACTGCGTTCCACACACCCACCACTTTCCACACTCTCACCACATTCAGCTAACTCACCACGTTCCACACTCTCCACGTTCTACTCTCTCACCACTTTCCACTCACTCACAACGTTCCACACTCTCACCACGTTCCACTCACTGACCACTTTCCAGTCATTCAGCACGTTCCACACACTCACCACGTTCCACTCACTCACCATTTTCCACACTTCCACCACGTTCCACACGCTCACCACGTTCCACACACTCAGCACATTCCACACTCTCACCACATTCCACTCCCTCACCATATTCCACTTTCTCACCATGCTCCACACCCCCACTACATTCCACACGCCCACCATGTTCCGCACACTCAGCATGTTCCACTCAGTCAACATGTCCCACACTCACCACGTTCCACACACGTACCACCTTCCACACACGCACCACGTTCCACACATTCAGCACGTTCCACACATTCACCACGTTCCACACGATTACGACGTACCACACAGTCATCACGTTCCACTCCCTCACCATGTTCCACACACTCACCATTTTCCACTCACTCAACATGTTCCACACACTGACCACGTTCCAGACACTCACCACATTCCACTCATTCACCATGTTCCAATCTCTGACCATGTCAACACACCCTCCACTTTCCACACAATCACCGCATTCGACACACTCACAACGTTCTTCTCACTCACCACGTTCCACGCACTCACTACGTTCCACATTCTCACCACGTTCAACTAACTCACCACGTTCCACACACTCACCACGTTCCACACTCTCTACGTTCCACTCTCTCACCACTTTCCACTCACTCACCACGTTCCACACACTCACCACGTTCCACACTCTCTACGTTCCACTCTCTCACCACTTTCCACACATTCACAACGTCCCACTCACTCACCATTTTCCACACACCCACCACGTTCCTCACACGTACCACTTTCCACACATGCACCACGTTCCACACATTCAGCACGTTCCACACATTCACCACGTTCCACATGATTACCACGTAGCACACAGTCATCACTTTCTACTCCCTCACCATGTTCCACACACTCACCATGTTCCACTCACTCAACATTTTCCTCACACTGACCACGTTCCACACATTCACAACATTCCACACACTCACCACATTCCACTCACTCACCATGTTCCAATATCTCACCATCTCCACACACCCTCCACGTTCCACACAAACACCGCATTCCACACACTCACCACGTTCTACACACTCACTACGTTCCACACACCCACCACGTTCCACTCACTGACCATGTTCCACTCACTTACCACGTTCCACACACTCACCATATTTCACTGACCCACCACATTCCACACACTCACCACGTTCCACACACTCACCACGTTCCACACTCTCACCACGTCCCACTCTCTCACGATGTTCCACACACTCACCACATTCCACACTCTTACCATGTTTCACTCA
>NW_027275589.1:0-55021 GCF_030028105.1 Mobula birostris | reverse complement strand
GCTTGGCGACAGGCTGAGGGTCTTGAGGCTTGAGCTTGGAGAAAGGCTTGAGGTCTTGAGGCTTGAGCTTGGAGACAGGCTCGGGGACTTGAGGCTTGAGCTTGAAGACAGGCTCGGGGTCTTGAGGCTTGAGCTTGGAGACAGGCTTGTGGTCTTGAGGCTTGAGCTTGGAGACAGGCTCGGGGACTTGAGGCTTGAGCTTGGAGACAGGCTCGGGGTCTTGAGGCTTGAGCTTGGAGACAGGCTCGGTGTCTTGAGGCTTGAGCTTGGAGACAGGCTCCGGGTCTTGAGGCTTGAGCTTGGAGGCAGGCTTGGGGTATTGAAGCTTGAGCTTGGAGACAGGCTTGGGGCCTTGAGGCTTGAGCTTGGAGACAGGCTCGGGTTCTTGAGGCTTGAGGTTGGAGACAGTCTTGGGGTCTTGAGGCTTGAGTTTGGAGACAGGCTTGGGGTCTTGAGGCTTGAGTTTGGAGACAGGCTTGGGGTGTTGAGGCTTGATCTTGGAGACAGGCTTGTGGTCTTGAGGCTTGAGCTTGGAGACAGGCTCGGGGTCTTGAGGCTTGAGCTTGGAGACAGGCTCGGTGTCTTGAGGCTTGAGCTTGGAGACAGGCTCCGGGTCTTGAGGCTTGAGCTTGGAGGCAGGCTTGGGGTATTGAAGCTTGAGCTTGGAGACAGGCTTGGGGCCTTGAGGCTTGAGCTTGGAGACAGGCTCGGGTTCTTGAGGCTTGAGGTTGGAGACAGTCTTGGGGTCTTGAGGCTTGAGTTTGGAGACAGGCTTGGGGTCTTGAGGCTTGAGTTTGGAGACAGGCTTGGGGTGTTGAGGCTTGATCTTGGAGACAGGCTTGGGATGTTGAGGCTTGAGCTTGGAGACAGGCTGGGGTTCTTGGCCCTGGAGCTTGGAGACAGGCTGGGGGTCTTGAACGTTGAGCTTGGCGACAGGCTGGGGGTCTTGAGGCTTGAGCTTGGAGACAGGCTTGGGGTCTTGAGGCTTGAGCTTGGAGACAGGCTCGGTGTCTTGAGGCTTGAGCTTGGAGACAGGCTCCGGGTCTTGAGGCTTGAGCTTGGAGGCAGGCTTGGGGTATTGAAGCTTGAGCTTGGAGACAGGCTTGGGGCCTTGAGGCTTGAGCTTGGAGACAGGCTCGGGTTCTTGAGGCTTGAGGTTGGAGACAGTCTTGGGGTCTTGAGGCTTGAGTTTGGAGACAGGCTTGGGGTCTTGAGGCTTGAGTTTGGAGACAGGCTTGGGGTGTTGAGGCTTGATCTTGGAGACAGGCTTGGGATGTTGAGGCTTGAGCTTGGAGACAGGCTGGGGTTCTTGGCCCTGGAGCTTGGAGACAGGCTGGGGGTCTTGAACGTTGAGCTTGGCGACAGGCTGGGGGTCTTGAGGCTTGAGCTTGGAGACAGGCTTGGGGTCTTGAGGCTTCGGCTTGGAGACAGGCTTGTGGTCTTGAGGCTTGAGCTTGGAGACAGGCTCGGGGTCTTGAGGCTTGAGCTTGGAGACAGGCTCGGGGTCTTGAGGCTTGAGCTTGGAGACAGGCTTGGGGTCTTGAGGCCTGAGCTTGGAGACAGGCTCCGGGTCTTGAGGCTTGAGCTTTGAGACAGTTCAGGGGTTTTGAGGCTTGAGCTTGGAGACAGGCTTGGGGCCTTCAGGCTTGAGCTTGGAGACAGGCTGGGGTTCTTGGCACTGGAGCTTGGAGACAGGCTGGGGGTCTTGAACGTTGAGCTTGGCGACAGGCTGGGGGTCTTGAGGCTTGAGCTTGGAGACAGGCTTGGCGTCTTGAGGCTTCGGCTTGGAGACAGGCTTGTGGTCTTGAGGCTTGAGCTTGGAGACAGGCTCGGGGTCTTGAGGCTTGAGCTTGGAGACAGGCTCGGGGTCTTGAGGCTTGAGCTTGGAGACAGGTTCGGGGTCTTGAGGCTTGAGCTTGGAGACAGGCTTGGGGTCTTGAGGCCTGAGCTTGGAGACAGGCTCCGGGTCATGAGGCTTGAGCTTGGAGACAGTTCAGGGGTTTTGAGGCTTGAGCTTGGAGACAGGCACGGGGTCTTGAGGCTTGAGCTTGGAGACAGGCTTGGGGTCTTGAGGCTTGAGCTTGGAGACAGGCTTGGGGTCTTGAGGCTTCAGCTTGGAGACAGGCTTGTGGTCTTGAGGCTTGAGCTTGGAGACAGGCTCGGGGTCTTGAGGCTTGAGCTTGGAGACAGGCTCGGGTTCTTGAGGCTTGAGCTTGGAGACAGGCTTGGGGTCTTGAGGCTTGGACTTGGAGACAGGCTGGGGGTCTTGAGGTTTGAGCTTGGCGACAGGCTGAGGGTCTTGAGGCTTGAGCCTGGAGAAAGGCTCGGGGTCTTGAGTCTTGAGCTGGGAGACAGGCTTGTGGTCTTGAGGCTTGAGCTTGGAGACAGGCTCAGGGACTTGAGGCTTGAGCTTGGAGACAGGCTCGGGGTCTTGAAGCTTGAGCTTGGAGACAGGCTCGGGGTCTTGAGGCTTGAGCTTGGAGACAGGCTCCGGGTCTTGAGGCTTGAGCTTGGAGACAGGCTTGGGGTATTGAAGCTTGAGCTTGGAGACAGGCTTGGGGCCTTGAGGCTTGAGGTTGGAGACAGGCTCGGGTTCTTGAGGCTTGAGCTTGGAGACAGGCTTGGGGTCTTGAGGCTTCGGCTTGGAGACAGGCTTGTGGTCTTGAGGCTTGAGCTTGGAGACAGGCTCGGGGTCTTGAGGCTTGAGCTTGGAGACAGGCTCGGGGTCTTGAGGCTTGAGCTTGGAGACAGGCTCGGTGTCTTGAGGCTTGAGCTTGGAGACAGGCTCCGGGTCTTGAGGCTTGAGCTTGGAGGCAGGCTTGGGGTATTGAAGCTTGAGCTTGGAGACAGGCTTGGGGCCTTGAGGCTTGAGCTTGGAGACAGGCTCGGGTTCTTGAGCCTTGAGGTTGGAGACAGTCTTGGGGTCTTGAGGCTTGAGTTTGGAGACAGGCTTGGGGTCTTGAGGCTTGAGCTTGGAGACAGGCTTGGGGTGTTGAGGCTTGATCTTGGAGACAGGCTTGGGATGTTGAGGCTTGAGCTTGGAGACAGGCTGGGGTTCTTGGCCCTGGAGCTTGGAGACAGGCTGGGGGTCTTGAACGTTGAGCTTGGCGACAGGCTGGGGGTCTTGAGGCTTGAGCTTGGAGACAGGCTTGGGGTCTTGAGGCTTCGGCTTGGAGACAGGCTTGTGGTCTTGAGGCTTGAGCTTGGAGACAGGCTCGGGGTCTTGAGGCTTGAGCTTGGAGACAGGCTCGGGGTCTTGAGGCTTGAGCTTGGAGACAGGCTTGGGGTCTTGAGGCCTGAGCTTGGAGACAGGCTCCGGGTCTTGAGGCTTGAGCTTTGAGACAGTTCAGGGGTTTTGAGGCTTGAGCTTGGAGACAGGCTTGGGGCCTTGAGGCTTGAGCTTGGAGACAGGCTGGGGTTCTTGGGACTGGAGCTTGGAGACAGGCTGGGGGTCTTGAACGTTGAGCTTGGCGACAGGCTGGGGGTCTTGAGGCTTGAGCTTGGAGACAGGCTTGGCGTCTTGAGGCTTCGGCTTGGAGACAGGCTTGTGGTCTTGAGGCTTGAGCTTGGAGACAGGCTCGGGGTCTTGAGGCTTGAGCTTGGAGACAGGCTCGGGGTCTTGAATCTTGAGCTTGGAGACAGGTTCGGGGTCTTGAGGCTTGAGCTTGGAGACATGCTTGGGGTCTTGAGGCCTGAGCTTGGAGACAGGCTCCGGGTCTTGAGGCTTGAGCTTGGAGACAGTTCAGGGGTTTTGAGGCTTGAGCTTGGAGACAGGCACGGGGTCTTGAGGCTTGAGCTTGGAGACAGGCTTGGGGTCTTGAGGCTTGAGCTTGGAGACAGGCTTGGGTTCTTGAGGCTTCAGCTTGGAGACAGGCTTGTGGTCTTGAGGCTTGAGCTTGGAGACAGGCTCGGGGTCTTGAGGGTTGAGCTTGGAGACAGGCTCGGGGTCTTGAGGCTTGAGCTTGGAGACAGGCTCGGGTTCTTGAGGCTTGAGCTTGGAGACAGGCTTGGGGTCTTGAGGCTTGGACTTGGAGACAGGCTTGGGGTCTTGAGGCTTGAGCTTGGAGAAAGGCTTGTGGTCTGGAGGCTTGAGCTTGGAGACAGGCTCGGGGTCTTGAGGCTTGAGCTGGGAGACAGGCTTGTGGTCTTGAGGCTTGAGCTTGGAGACAGGCTCAGGGACTTGAGGCTTGAGCTTGGAGACAGGCTCCGGGTCTTGAGGCTTGAGCTTGGAGACAGGCTTGGGGTATTGAAGCTTGAGCTTGGAGACAGGCTTGGGGCCTTGAGGCTTGAGCTTGGAGACAGGCTCGGGTTATTGAGGCTTGAGCTTGGAGACAGGCTTGGGGTCTTGAGGCTTCGGCTTGGAGACAGGCTTGTGTTCTTGAGGCTTGAGCTTGGAGACAGGCTCGGGGTCTTGAGGCTTGAGCTTGGAGACAGGCTTGGGGTCTTGAGGCCTGAGCTTGGAGACAGGCTCCGGGTCTTGAGGCTTGAGCTTGGAGACAGTTCAGGGGTTTTGAGGCTTGAGCTTGGAGACAGGCTGGGGTTCTTGGCACTGGAGCTTGGAGACAGGCTGGGGGTCTTGAACGTTGAGCTTGGCGACAGGCTGGGGGTCTTGAGGCTTGAGCTTGGAGACAGGCTTGGGGTCTTGAGGCTTCGGCTTGGAGACAGGCTTGTGGTCTTGAGGCTTGAGCTTGGAGACAGGCTCGGGGTCTTGAGGCTTGAGCTTGGAGACAGGCTCGCGGTCTTGAGGCTTGAGCTTGGAGACAGGCTCGGGGTCTTGAGGCTTGAGCTTGGAGACAGGCTTGGGGTCTTGAGGCTTGAGTTTGGAGACAGAGTCGGGACTTGAGGCTTAATATTGCCGACAGGCTTGAGGTAGTGAGGCTTGAGCTTGGAGAGAAGCCTGGTGTCATGAGGCTTGATATTGGAAACAGGCTTGGGGTCTTGAGGCTTGAGCTTGAAGAAAGGCTTGGGGTCTTGAGGCTTGAGCTTGGAGTCAGGCTTGGGGTCTTGAGGCTTGAGCTTGTAGACAGGTTTGGAGTCTTGAGGCTTGAGCTTGGAGACAGGTTCGGGGTCTTGACAGTTGAGCTTGGAGACCGGCTCAGGGTCTTGAGGCATGAGCTTGGAGACAGGTTTGGGGTCATGAGGCTTGATTTTGGAGACAGGCTCGGGTTCTTGAGGCTTGAGCTTGGAGACAGGCTTGGGGTCTTGAGGCTTGGGCTTGGAGACAGGCTTGGGGTCTTGAGGCTTGGGCTTGGAGACAGGCTTGGGGTCTTGAGGCTTGAGCTTGTATACAGGTTTGGGGTCTTCAGGCTTCAGGTTGGAGACAGGCTTGGGGTCTTGTGACTTGAGCTTGGAGACAGGCTGGGGTTCTTGACACTGGAGCTTGGAGACAGGCTGGGGGTCTTTAGCTTTGAGCTTGGCGACAGGCTGAGGGTCTTGAGGCTTGAGCTTGGAGAAAGGCTTGTGGTCTTGAGGCTTGAGCTTGGAGACAGGCTCGGGGACTTGAGGCTTGAGCTTGAAGACAGGCTCGGGGTCTTGAGGCTTGAGCTTGGAGACAGGCCCGGGGTCTTGAGGCTTGAGCTTGGAGACAGGTTCCGGGTCTTGAGGCTTGAGCTTGGAGACAGGCTTGGGGTCTTGAAGCTTGAGCTTGGAGACAGGCTTGGGGTCTTGAGGGTTGAGCTTGGAGACAGGCTCGGGTTCTTGAGGCTTGAGCTTGGAGACAGTCTTGGGGTCTTGAGGCTTGAATTTGGAGACAGGCTTGGGGTCTTGAGGCTTGAGCTTGGAGACAGGCTTGGGGTGTTGAGGCTTGATCTTGGAGACAGGCTTGGGATGTTGAGGCTTGTGCTTGGAGACAGGCTGGGGGTCCTGAGGCTTGAGCTTGGAGAGCGGCTGGAGGTCTTGAGGCTTGAGTTTGGAGACAGGCTTGGGGTCTTGAGGCTTGAGCTTGTATACAGGTTTGGGGTCTTGAGGCTTCGGGTTGGAGACAGGCTTGTGGTCTTGTGGCTTGAGTTTGAAGACAGTCTTTGGGTCTTGAGGCTTGGGCTTACAGACACGCATGTGGTCTTGAGGCTGGAGCTTCGAGACAGGCTGGGGTTCTTGGCACTGGAGCTTGGAGACAGGCTGGGGGTCTTGAACGTTGAGCTTGGCGACAGGCTGGGGGTCTTGAGGCTTGAGCTTGGAGACAGGCTTGGGGTGTTGAGGCTTCGGCTTGGAGACAGGCTTGTGGTCTTGAGGCTTGAGCTTGGAGACAGGCTCGGGGTCTTGAGGGTTGAGGTTGGAGACAGGCTCGGGGTCTTGAGGCTTGAGCTTGGAGACAGGCTCGGGTTCTTGAGGCTTGAGCTTGGAGACAGGCTTGGGGTCTTGAGGCTTGGACTTGGAGACAGGCTTGGGGTCTTGAGGCTTGGGCTTGGAGACAGGATTGGGGTCTTGAGGCTTGAGCTTGTATACAGGTTTGGGGTCTTCAGGCTTCAGGTTGGAGACAGGCTTGAGGTCTTGTGACTTGAGCTTGGAGACAGGCTGGGGTTCTTGACACTGGAGCTTGGAGACAGGCTGGGGGTCTTGAGGTTTGAGCTTGGCGACAGGCTGAGGGTCTTGAGGCTTGAGCTTGGAGAAAGGCTTGAGGTCTTGAGGCTTGAGCTTGGAGACAGGCTCGGGGACTTGAGGCTTGAGCTTGAAGACAGGCTCGGGGTCTTGAGGCTTGAGCTTGGAGACAGGCTTGTGGTCTTGAGGCTTGAGCTTGGAGACAGGCTCGGGGACTTGAGGCTTGAGCTTGGAGACAGGCTCGGGGTCTTGAGGCTTGAGCTTGGAGACAGGCTCGGTGTCTTGAGGCTTGAGCTTGGAGACAGGCTCCGGGTCTTGAGGCTTGAGCTTGGAGGCAGGCTTGGGGTATTGAAGCTTGAGCTTGGAGACAGGCTTGGGGCCTTGAGGCTTGAGCTTGGAGACAGGCTCGGGTTCTTGAGGCTTGAGGTTGGAGACAGTCTTGGGGTCTTGAGGCTTGAGTTTGGAGACAGGCTTGGGGTCCTGAGGCTTGAGTTTGGAGACAGGCTTGGGGTGTTGAGGCTTGATCTTGGAGACAGGCTTGGGATGTTGAGGCTTGAGCTTGGAGACAGGCTGGGGTTCTTGGCCCTGGAGCTTGGAGACAGGCTGGGGGTCTTGAACGTTGAGCTTGGCGACAGGCTGGGGGTCTTGAGGCTTGAGCTTGGAGACAGGCTTGGGGTCTTGAGGCTTCGGCTTGGAGACAGGCTTGTGGTCTTGAGGCTTGAGCTTGGAGACAGGCTCGGGGTCTTGAGGCTTGAGCTTGGAGACAGGCTCGGGGTCTTGAGGCTTGAGCTTGGAGACAGGCTTGGGGTCTTGAGGCCTGAGCTTGGAGACAGGCTCCGGGTCTTGAGGCTTGAGCTTTGAGACAGTTCAGGGGTTTTGAGGCTTGAGCTTGGAGACAGGCTTGGGGCCTTCAGGCTTGAGCTTGGAGACAGGCTGGGGTTCTTGGCACTGGAGCTTGGAGACAGGCTGGGGGTCTTGAACGTTGAGCTTGGCGACAGGCTGGGGGTCTTGAGGCTTGAGCTTGGAGACAGGCTTGGCGTCTTGAGGCTTCGGCTTGGAGACAGGCTTGTGGTCTTGAGGCTTGAGCTTGGAGACAGGCTCAGGGTCTTGAGGCTTGAGCTTGGAGACAGGCTCGGGGTCTTGAGGCTTGAGCTTGGAGACAGGTTCGGGGTCTTGAGGCTTGAGCTTGGAGACAGGCTTGGGGTCTTGAGGCCTGAGCTTGGAGACAGGCTCCGGGTCATGAGGCTTGAGCTTGGAGACAGTTCAGGGGTTTTGAGGCTTGAGCTTGGAGACAGGCACGGGGTCTTGAGGCTTGAGCTTGGAGACAGGCTTGGGGTCTTGAGGCTTGAGCTTGGAGACAGGCTTGGGGTCTTGAGGCTTCAGCTTGGAGACAGGCTTGTGGTCTTGAGGCTTGAGCTTGGAGACAGGCTCGGGGTCTTGAGGCTTGAGCTTGGAGACAGGCTCGGGTTCTTGAGGCTTGAGCTTGGAGACAGGCTTGGGGTCTTGAGGCTTGGACTTGGAGACAGGCTGGGGGTCTTGAGGTTTGAGCTTGGCGACAGGCTGAGGGTCTTGAGGCTTGAGCCTGGAGAAAGGCTCGGGGTCTTGAGTCTTGAGCTGGGAGACAGGCTTGTGGTCTTGAGGCTTGAGCTTGGAGACAGGCTCAGGGACTTGAGGCTTGAGCTTGGAGACAGGCTCGGGGTCTTGAAGCTTGAGCTTGGAGACAGGCTCGGGGTCTTGAGGCTTGAGCTTGGAGACAGGCTCCGGGTCTTGAGGCTTGAGCTTGGAGACAGGCTTGGGGTATTGAAGCTTGAGCTTGGAGACAGGCTTGGGGCCTTGAGGCTTGAGGTTGGAGACAGGCTCGGGTTCTTGAGGCTTGAGCTTGGAGACAGGCTTGGGGTCTTGAGGCTTCGGCTTGGAGACAGGCTTGTGGTCTTGAGGCTTGAGCTTGGAGACAGGCTCGGGGTCTTGAGGCTTGAGCTTGGAGACAGGCTCGGGGTCTTGAGGCTTGAGCTTGGAGACAGGCTCGGTGTCTTGAGGCTTGAGCTTGGAGACAGGCTCCGGGTCTTGAGGCTTGAGCTTGGAGGCAGGCTTGGGGTATTGAAGCTTGAGCTTGGAGACAGGCTTGGGGCCTTGAGGCTTGAGCTTGGAGACAGGCTCGGGTTCTTGAGGCTTGAGGTTGGAGACAGTCTTGGGGTCTTGAGGCTTGAGTTTGGAGACAGGCTTGGGGTCTTGAGGCTTGAGCTTGGAGACAGGCTTGGGGTGTTGAGGCTTGATCTTGGAGACAGGCTTGGGATGTTGAGGCTTGAGCTTGGAGACAGGCTGGGGTTCTTGGCCCTGGAGCTTGGAGACAGGCTGGGGGTCTTGAACGTTGAGCTTGGCGACAGGCTGGGGGTCTTGAGGCTTGAGCTTGGAGACAGGCTTGGGGTCTTGAGGCTTCGGCTTGGAGACAGGCTTGTGGTCTTGAGGCTTGAGCTTGGAGACAGGCTCGGGGTCTTGAGGCTTGAGCTTGGAGACAGGCTCGGGGTCTTGAGGCTTGAGCTTGGAGACAGGCTTGGGGTCTTGAGGCCTGAGCTTGGAGACAGGCTCCGGGTCTTGAGGCTTGAGCTTTGAGACAGTTCAGGGGCTTTGAGGCTTGAGCTTGGAGACAGGCTTGGGGCCTTGAGGCTTGAGCTTGGAGACAGGCTGGGGTTCTTGGGACTGGAGCTTGGAGACAGGCTGGGGGTCTTGAACGTTGAGCTTGGCGACAGGCTGGGGGTCTTGAGGCTTGAGCTTGGAGACAGGCTTGGCGTCTTGAGGCTTCGGCTTGGAGACAGGCTTGTGGTCTTGAGGCTTGAGCTTGGAGACAGGCTCGGGGTCTTGAGGCTTGAGCTTGGAGACAGGCTCGGGGTCTTGAATCTTGAGCTTGGAGACAGGTTCGGGGTCTTGAGGCTTGAGCTTGGAGACATGCTTGGGGTCTTGAGGCCTGAGCTTGGAGACAGGCTCCGGGTCTTGAGGCTTGAGCTTGGAGACAGTTCAGGGGTTTTGAGGCTTGAGCTTGGAGACAGGCACGGGGTCTTGAGGCTTGAGCTTGGAGACAGGCTTGGGGTCTTGAGGCTTGAGCTTGGAGACAGGCTTGGGTTCTTGAGGCTTCAGCTTGGAGACAGGCTTGTGGTCTTGAGGCTTGAGCTTGGAGACAGGCTCGGGGTCTTGAGGGTTGAGCTTGGAGACAGGCTCGGGGTCTTGAGGCTTGAGCTTGGAGACAGGCTCGGGTTCTTGAGGCTTGAGCTTGGAGACAGGCTTGGGGTCTTGAGGCTTGAGCTTGAAGAAAGGCTTGGGGTCTTGAGGCTTGAGCTTGGAGTCAGGCTTGGGGTCTTGAGGCTTGAGCTTGTAGACAGGTTTGGAGTCTTGAGGCTTGAGCTTGGAGACAGGTTCGGGGTCTTGACAGTTGAGCTTGGAGACCGGCTCAGGGTCTTGAGGCATGAGCTTGGAGACAGGTTTGGGGTCATGAGGCTTGATTTTGGAGACAGGCTCGGGTTCTTGAGGCTTGAGCTTGGAGACAGGCTTGGGGTCTTGAGGCTTGGGCTTGGAGACAGGCTTGGGGTCTTGAGGCTTGGGCTTGGAGACAGGCTTGGGGTCTTGAGGCTTGAGCTTGTATACAGGTTTGGGGTCTTCAGGCTTCAGGTTGGAGACAGGCTTGGGGTCTTGTGACTTGAGCTTGGAGACAGGCTGGGGTTCTTGACACTGGAGCTTGGAGACAGGCTGGGGGTCTTTAGCTTTGAGCTTGGCGACAGGCTGAGGGTCTTGAGGCTTGAGCTTGGAGAAAGGCTTGTGGTCTTGAGGCTTGAGCTTGGAGACAGGCTCGGGGACTTGAGGCTTGAGCTTGAAGACAGGCTCGGGGTCTTGAGGCTTGAGCTTGGAGACAGGCCCGGGGTCTTGAGGCTTGAGCTTGGAGACAGGTTCCGGGTCTTGAGGCTTGAGCTTGGAGACAGGCTTGGGGTCTTGAAGCTTGAGCTTGGAGACAGGCTTGGGGTCTTGAGGGTTGAGCTTGGAGACAGGCTCGGGTTCTTGAGGCTTGAGCTTGGAGACAGTCTTGGGGTCTTGAGGCTTGAATTTGGAGACAGGCTTGGGGTCTTGAGGCTTGAGCTTGGAGACAGGCTTGGGGTGTTGAGGCTTGATCTTGGAGACAGGCTTGGGATGTTGAGGCTTGTGCTTGGAGACAGGCTGGGGGTCCTGAGGCTTGAGCTTGGAGAGCGGCTGGAGGTCTTGAGGCTTGAGTTTGGAGACAGGCTTGGGGTCTTGAGGCTTGAGCTTGTATACAGGTTTGGGGTCTTGAGGCTTCGGGTTGGAGACAGGCTTGTGGTCTTGTGGCTTGAGTTTGAAGACAGTCTTTGGGTCTTGAGGCTTGGGCTTACAGACACGCATGTGGTCTTGAGGCTGGAGCTTCGAGACAGGCTGGGGTTCTTGGCACTGGAGCTTGGAGACAGGCTGGGGGTCTTGAACGTTGAGCTTGGCGACAGGCTGGGGGTCTTGAGGCTTGAGCTTGGAGACAGGCTTGGGGTGTTGAGGCTTCGGCTTGGAGACAGGCTTGTGGTCTTGAGGCTTGAGCTTGGAGACAGGCTCGGGGTCTTGAGGGTTGAGCTTGGAGACAGGCTCGGGGTCTTGAGGCTTGAGCTTGGAGACAGGCTCGGGTTCTTGAGGCTTGAGCTTGGAGACAGGCTTGGGGTCTTGAGGCTTGGACTTGGAGACAGGCTTGGGGTCTTGAGGCTTGGGCTTGGAGACAGGATTGGGGTCTTGAGGCTTGAGCTTGTATACAGGTTTGGGGTCTTCAGGCTTCAGGTTGGAGACAGGCTTGAGGTCTTGTGACTTGAGCTTGGAGACAGGCTGGGGTTCTTGACACTGGAGCTTGGAGACAGGCTGGGGGTCTTGAGGTTTGAGCTTGGCGACAGGCTGAGGGTCTTGAGGCTTGAGCTTGGAGAAAGGCTTGAGGTCTTGAGGCTTGAGCTTGGAGACAGGCTCGGGGACTTGAGGCTTGAGCTTGAAGACAGGCTCGGGGTCTTGAGGCTTGAGCTTGGAGACAGGCTTGTGGTCTTGAGGCTTGAGCTTGGAGACAGGCTCGGGGACTTGAGGCTTGAGCTTGGAGACAGGCTCGGGGTCTTGAGGCTTGAGCTTGGAGACAGGCTCGGTGTCTTGAGGCTTGAGCTTGGAGACAGGCTCCGGGTCTTGAGGCTTGAGCTTGGAGGCAGGCTTGGGGTATTGAAGCTTGAGCTTGGAGACAGGCTTGGGGCCTTGAGGCTTGAGCTTGGAGACAGGCTCGGGTTCTTGAGGCTTGAGGTTGGAGACAGTCTTGGGGTCTTGAGGCTTGAGTTTGGAGACAGGCTTGGGGTCTTGAGGCTTGAGTTTGGAGACAGGCTTGGGGTGTTGAGGCTTGATCTTGGAGACAGGCTTGGGATGTTGAGGCTTGAGCTTGGAGACAGGCTGGGGTTCTTGGCCCTGGAGCTTGGAGACAGGCTGGGGGTCTTGAACGTTGAGCTTGGCGACAGGCTGGGGGTCTTGAGGCTTGAGCTTGGAGACAGGCTTGGGGTCTTGAGGCTTCGGCTTGGAGACAGGCTTGTGGTCTTGAGGCTTGAGCTTGGAGACAGGCTCGGGGTCTTGAGGCTTGAGCTTGGAGACAGGCTCGGGGTCTTGAGGCTTGAGCTTGGAGACAGGCTTGGGGTCTTGAGGCCTGAGCTTGGAGACAGGCTCCGGGTCTTGAGGCTTGAGCTTTGAGACAGTTCAGGGGTTTTGAGGCTTGAGCTTGGAGACAGGCTTGGGGCCTTCAGGCTTGAGCTTGGAGACAGGCTGGGGTTCTTGGCACTGGAGCTTGGAGACAGGCTGGGGGTCTTGAACGTTGAGCTTGGCGACAGGCTGGGGGTCTTGAGGCTTGAGCTTGGAGACAGGCTTGGCGTCTTGAGGCTTCGGCTTGGAGACAGGCTTGTGGTCTTGAGGCTTGAGCTTGGAGACAGGCTCGGGGTCTTGAGGCTTGAGCTTGGAGACAGGCTCGGGGTCTTGAGGCTTGAGCTTGGAGACAGGTTCGGGGTCTTGAGGCTTGAGCTTGGAGACAGGCTTGGGGTCTTGAGGCCTGAGCTTGGAGACAGGCTCCGGGTCATGAGGCTTGAGCTTGGAGACAGTTCAGGGGTTTTGAGGCTTGAGCTTGGAGACAGGCACGGGGTCTTGAGGCTTGAGCTTGGAGACAGGCTTGGGGTCTTGAGGCTTGAGCTTGGAGACAGGCTTGGGGTCTTGAGGCTTCAGCTTGGAGACAGGCTTGTGGTCTTGAGGCTTGAGCTTGGAGACAGGCTCGGGGTCTTGAGGCTTGAGCTTGGAGACAGGCTCGGGTTCTTGAGGCTTGAGCTTGGAGACAGGCTTGGGGTCTTGAGGCTTGGACTTGGAGACAGGCTGGGGGTCTTGAGGTTTGAGCTTGGCGACAGGCTGAGGGTCTTGAGGCTTGAGCCTGGAGAAAGGCTC
Source organism: Mobula birostris (assembly GCF_030028105.1). NCBI lineage: Eukaryota > Metazoa > Chordata > Chondrichthyes > Myliobatiformes > Myliobatidae > Mobula > Mobula birostris. The sequence goes on along the minus strand of NW_027275589.1, from coordinate 42,004 downwards.
GGGGTCTTGAGTCTTGAGCTGGGAGACAGGCTTGTGGTCTTGAGGCTTGAGCTTGGAGACAGGCTCAGGGACTTGAGGCTTGAGCTTGGAGACAGGCTCGGGGTCTTGAAGCTTGAGCTTGGAGACAGGCTCGGGGTCTTGAGGCTTGAGCTTGGAGACAGGCTCCGGGTCTTGAGGCTTGAGCTTGGAGACAGGCTTGGGGTATTGAAGCTTGAGCTTGGAGACAGGCTTGGGGCCTTGAGGCTTGAGGTTGGAGACAGGCTCGGGTTCTTGAGGCTTGAGCTTGGAGACAGGCTTGGGGTCTTGAGGCTTCGGCTTGGAGACAGGCTTGTGGTCTTGAGGCTTGAGCTTGGAGACAGGCTCGGGGTCTTGAGGCTTGAGCTTGGAGACAGGCTCGGGGTCTTGAGGCTTGAGCTTGGAGACAGGCTCGGTGTCTTGAGGCTTGAGCTTGGAGACAGGCTCCGGGTCTTGAGGCTTGAGCTTGGAGGCAGGCTTGGGGTATTGAAGCTTGAGCTTGGAGACAGGCTTGGGGCCTTGAGGCTTGAGCTTGGAGACAGGCTCGGGTTCTTGAGGCTTGAGGTTGGAGACAGTCTTGGGGTCTTGAGGCTTGAGTTTGGAGACAGGCTTGGGGTCTTGAGGCTTGAGCTTGGAGACAGGCTTGGGGTGTTGAGGCTTGATCTTGGAGACAGGCTTGGGATGTTGAGGCTTGAGCTTGGAGACAGGCTGGGGTTCTTGGCCCTGGAGCTTGGAGACAGGCTGGGGGTCTTGAACGTTGAGCTTGGCGACAGGCTGGGGGTCTTGAGGCTTGAGCTTGGAGACAGGCTTGGGGTCTTGAGGCTTCGGCTTGGAGACAGGCTTGTGGTCTTGAGGCTTGAGCTTGGAGACAGGCTCGGGGTCTTGAGGCTTGAGCTTGGAGACAGGCTCGGGGTCTTGAGGCTTGAGCTTGGAGACAGGCTTGGGGTCTTGAGGCCTGAGCTTGGAGACAGGCTCCGGGTCTTGAGGCTTGAGCTTTGAGACAGTTCAGGGGTTTTGAGGCTTGAGCTTGGAGACAGGCTTGGGGCCTTGAGGCTTGAGCTTGGAGACAGGCTGGGGTTCTTGGGACTGGAGCTTGGAGACAGGCTGGGGGTCTTGAACGTTGAGCTTGGCGACAGGCTGGGGGTCTTGAGGCTTGAGCTTGGAGACAGGCTTGGCGTCTTGAGGCTTCGGCTTGGAGACAGGCTTGTGGTCTTGAGGCTTGAGCTTGGAGACAGGCTCGGGGTCTTGAGGCTTGAGCTTGGAGACAGGCTCGGGGTCTTGAATCTTGAGCTTGGAGACAGGTTCGGGGTCTTGAGGCTTGAGCTTGGAGACATGCTTGGGGTCTTGAGGCCTGAGCTTGGAGACAGGCTCCGGGTCTTGAGGCTTGAGCTTGGAGACAGTTCAGGGGTTTTGAGGCTTGAGCTTGGAGACAGGCACGGGGTCTTGAGGCTTGAGCTTGGAGACAGGCTTGGGGTCTTGAGGCTTGAGCTTGGAGACAGGCTTGGGTTCTTGAGGCTTCAGCTTGGAGACAGGCTTGTGGTCTTGAGGCTTGAGCTTGGAGACAGGCTCGGGGTCTTGAGGGTTGAGCTTGGAGACAGGCTCGGGGTCTTGAGGCTTGAGCTTGGAGACAGGCTCGGGTTCTTGAGGCTTGAGCTTGGAGACAGGCTTGGGGTCTTGAGGCTTGGACTTGGAGACAGGCTTGGGGTCTTGAGGCTTGAGCTTGGAGAAAGGCTTGTGGTCTGGAGGCTTGAGCTTGGAGACAGGCTCGGGGTCTTGAGGCTTGAGCTGGGAGACAGGCTTGTGGTCTTGAGGCTTGAGCTTGGAGACAGGCTCAGGGACTTGAGGCTTGAGCTTGGAGACAGGCTCCGGGTCTTGAGGCTTGAGCTTGGAGACAGGCTTGGGGTATTGAAGCTTGAGCTTGGAGACAGGCTTGGGGCCTTGAGGCTTGAGCTTGGAGACAGGCTCGGGTTATTGAGGCTTGAGCTTGGAGACAGGCTTGGGGTCTTGAGGCTTCGGCTTGGAGACAGGCTTGTGGTCTTGAGGCTTGAGCTTGGAGACAGGCTCGGGGTCTTGAGGCTTGAGCTTGGAGACAGGCTTGGGGTCTTGAGGCCTGAGCTTGGAGACAGGCTCCGGGTCTTGAGGCTTGAGCTTGGAGACAGTTCAGGGGTTTTGAGGCTTGAGCTTGGAGACAGGCTGGGGTTCTTGGCACTGGAGCTTGGAGACAGGCTGGGGGTCTTGAACGTTGAGCTTGGCGACAGGCTGGGGGTCTTGAGGCTTGAGCTTGGAGACAGGCTTGGGGTCTTGAGGCTTCGGCTTGGAGACAGGCTTGTGGTCTTGAGGCTTGAGCTTGGAGACAGGCTCGGGGTCTTGAGGCTTGAGCTTGGAGACAGGCTCGCGGTCTTGAGGCTTGAGCTTGGAGACAGGCTCGGGGTCTTGAGGCTTGAGCTTGGAGACAGGCTTGGGGTCTTGAGGCTTGAGTTTGGAGACAGAGTCGGGACTTGAGGCTTAAGATTGCCGACAGGCTTGAGGTAGTGAGGCTTGAGCTTGGAGAGAAGCCTGGTGTCATGAGGCTTGATATTGGAAACAGGCTTGGGGTCTTGAGGCTTGAGCTTGAAGAAAGGCTTGGGGTCTTGAGGCTTGAGCTTGGAGTCAGGCTTGGGGTCTTGAGGCTTGAGCTTGTAGACAGGTTTGGAGTCTTGAGGCTTGAGCTTGGAGACAGGTTCGGGGTCTTGACAGTTGAGCTTGGAGACCGGCTCAGGGTCTTGAGGCATGAGCTTGGAGGCAGGCTCAGGGTCTTGAGACTTCAGCTTGGAGACAGGCTCAGGGTCTTGAGGCTTGATCTTGGCGACAGGCTGGGGGTCTTGAGGCTTGATCTTGGAGACAGGCTTGGGGTCTTGAGGATTGGGCTTGTAGACAGGCTTGTGGTCTTGACGCTTGAACTTGGAGTGAGGATTGGTGTCTTGAGGCTTGAGCTTGGAGTGAGGCTTGGGGTCTTGAGGCTTCAGCTTTGAGTGAAGCTTGGGGACTTGAGGCTTGAGCTTGGAGACTGGCTTGGTGTCTTGAGGCTTGAGCTTGGAGACAGGCTCGGGGTCTTGAGGCTTGAGCTTGGAGACAGGCTTGTGGTCTTGAGGCTTGAGCTTGGAGACAGGCTCGGGGTCTTGAGGCTTGAGCTTGGAGACAGGCTCGGGGTCCTGAGGCTTGAGCTTGGAGACAGGTTCGTGGTCTTGAGGCTTGAGCTTGGAGACAGGCTTGGGGTCTTGAGGCCTGAGCTTGGAGACAGGCTCCGGGTCTTGAGGCTTGAGCTTGGAGACAGGCTGGGGTTCTTGACACTGGAGCTTGGAGACAGGCTGGGGGTCTTGAGGTTTGAGCTTGGCGACAGGCTGAGGGTCTTGAGGCTTGAGGTTGGAGAGCGGCTGGAGGTCTTGAGTCTTGAGCTTGGAGACAGGCTTGTGGTCTTGAGGCTTGAGCTTGTATACAGGCATGGGGTCTTGAGGCTTCAGGTTGGAGACAGGCTTGGGGTCTTCAGCTTGGAGACAGTCTTCGGGTCTTGAGGCTTGAGCTTGCAGACAGGCATGTGGTCTTGAGGCTGGAGCTTGGAGACAGGCTTGGGGTCTTGAGGTTTGGACTTGGAGTCAGGGTTGTTGTCTTGAGGCATGAGCTTGGTGACAGGCTCGGGGTCTTGAGGCTTCAGCTTGGAGACAGGCTTGGGGTCTTGAAGCTTGAGCTCAGAGACAGGCTCGGGGTCTTGAGGCTTGAGCTTGGAGACAGGCTTGAGGCCTTGAGGCTTGAGCTTGGAGACAGGCTTGGGGTCTTGAGGCTTGAGCTTGAAGACAGTCTCGGGTTCTTGAGGCTTGAGCTTGGAGACAGGTTTGGGGTCTTGAGGCTTGATTTTGGAGACAGGCTCGGGTTCTTGAGGCTTGAGCTTGGAGACAGGCTTGGGGTCTTGAGGCTTGGGCTTGGAGACAGGCTTGGGGTCTTGAGGCTTGGGCTTGGAGACAGGCTTGGGGTCTTGAGGCTTGAGCTTGTATACAGGTTTGGGGTCTTCAGGCTTCAGGTTGGAGACAGGCTTGGGGTCTTGTGACTTGAGCTTGGAGACAGGCTGGGGTTCTTGACACTGGAGCTTGGAGACAGGCTGGGGGTCTTGAGGTTTGAGCTTGGCGACAGGCTGAGGGTCTTGAGGCTTGAGCTTGGAGAAAGGCTTGTGGTCTTGAGGCTTGAGCTTGGAGACAGGCTCGGGGACTTGAGGCTTGAGCTTGAAGACAGGCTCGGGGTCTTGAGGCTTGAGCTTGGAGGCAGGCCCGGGGTCTTGAGGCTTGAGCTTGGAGACAGGTTCCGGGTCTTGAGGCTTGAGCTTGGAGACAGGCTTGGGGTCTTGAAGCTTGAGCTTGGAGACAGGCTTGGGGTCTTGAGGGTTGATCTTGGAGACAGGCTCGGGTTCTTGAGGCTTGAGCTTGGAGACAGTCTTGGGGTCTTGAGGCTTGAATTTGGAGACAGGGTTGGGGTCTTGAGGCTTGAGCTTGGAGACAGGCTTGGGGTGTTGAGGCTTGATCTTGGAGACAGGCTTGGGATGTTGAGGCTTGTGCTTGGAGACAGGCTGGGGGTCCTGAGGCTTGAGCTTGGAGAGCGGCTGGAGGTCTTGAGGCTTGAGTTTGGAGACAGGCTTGGGGTCTTGAGGCTTGAGCTTGTATACAGGTTTGGGGTCTTGAGGCTTCGGGTTGGAGACAGGCTTGTGGTCTTGTGGCTTGAGTTTGAAGACAGTCTTTGGGTCTTGAGGCTTGGGCTTACAGACACGCATGTGGTCTTGAGGCTGGAGCTTCGAGACAGGCTGGGGTTCTTGGCACTGGAGCTTGGAGACAGGCTGGGGGTCTTGAACGTTGAGCTTGGCGACAGGCTGGGGGTCTTGAGGCTTGAGCTTGGAGACAGTTCAGGGGTTTTGAGGCTTGAGCTTGGAGACAGGCTTGGGGCCTTGAGGCTTGAGCTTGGAGACAGGCTGGGGTTCTTGGCACTGGAGCTTGGAGACAGGCTGGGGGTCTTGAACGTTGAGCTTGGCGACAGGCTGGGGGTCTTGAGGCTTGAGCTTGGAGACAGGCTTGGGGTCTTGAGGCTTCGGCTTGGAGACAGGCTTGTGGTCTTGAGGCTTGAGCTTGGAGACAGGCTCGGGGTCTTGAGGCTTGAGCTTGGAGACAGGCTCGCGGTCTTGAGGCTTGAGCTTGGAGACAGGCTCGGGGTCTTGAGGCTTGAGCTTGGAGACAGGCTTGGGGTCTTGAGGCCTGAGCTTGGAGACAGGCTCCGGGTCTTGAGGCTTGAGCTTGGAGACAGGCTTGGGGTCTTGAGGCTTGAGTTTGGAGACAGGCTTGTGGTCTTGAGGCTTGAGCTTGGAGACAGGTTCGGGGTCTTAAGGTTTGAGCTTGGAGACAGGCTTGGGGTCTTGAAGCTTGTGCTTTGACACAGGCTTGGGTCTCGAGGCTTGAGTTTGGAGACAGAGTCGGGACTTGAGGCTTAAGATTGCCGACAGGCTTGAGGTAGTGAGGCTTGAGCTTGGAGAGAAGCCTGGTGTCATGAGGCTTGATCTTGGAAACAGGCTTGGGGTCTTGAGGCTTGAGCTTGAAGAAAGGCTTGGGGTCTTGAGGCTTGAGCTTGGAGTCAGGCTTGGGGTCTTGAGGCTTGAGCTTGTAGACAGGTTTGGAGTCTTGAGGCTTGAGCTTGGAGACAGGTTCGGGGTCTTGACACTTGAGCTTGGAGACCGGCTCAGGGTCTTGAGGCATGAGCTTGGAGGCAGGCTCAGGGTCTTGAGACTTCAGCTTGGAGACAGGCTCAGGGTCTTGAGGCTTGATCTTGGCGACAGGCTGGGGGTCTTGAGGCTTGATCTTGGAGACAGGCTTGGGGTCTTGAGGATTGGGCTTGTAGACAGGCTTGTGGTCTTGACGCTTGAATTTGGAGTGAGGATTGGTGTCTTGAGGCTTGAGCTTGGAGTGAGGCTTGGGGTCTTGAGGCTTGAGCTTTGAGTGAAGCTTGGGGACTTGAGGCTTGAGCTTGGAGACTGGCTTGGTGTCTTGAGGCTTGAGCTTGGAGACAGGCTCGGGGTCTTGAGGCTTGAGCTTGGAGACATTTCTGGAATTTTGAGGTTTGAGCTTGTAGACAGGCTCGGGGTCTTGAGGCTTGAGCTTGGAGACAGGCTCGGGTTCTTCAGGCTTGAGCTTGGAGACCGGCTTGGGGTGTTGAGGCTTGAGCTTCGAGACAGGCTGGGGGTCTTGTGGCTTGAGCTTGGAGACAGGCTGGGGGTAATGAGCCTTGAGCTTGGAGACAGGCTTGAGGTCTTATGGCTTGGGCATGGAGACAGGCTTGGGGCATTGAGGCTTGAGCTCGGACAGAGGCTTGGGGTCTTGAGGCTTGAGCTTGGAGACAGGCTTGGCGTCTTGAGGCTTGAGCTTGTTGACAGGCTTGGGGTCTTGAGGCTTGTTATTGGAGACAGGCTCGGGGTCTTGAGGCTTGAGCTTGGAGACAGGCTTTGGGTCTTGAGGCTTGAGCTTGGAGACAGGCTTGGGGTCTTAAGTCTTGAGCTTGGAGTGAGGCTTGGGGTCTTGAGGCTTGAGCTTTGAGACATGCTTGTGCTCTTGAGGCTTGAGCTTGGAGACAGGCTTGGGGTTTTGAAGCCTGTGCTTTGACACAGGCTTGGGTCTTGAGGCTTGAGCTTGGCGACAGACTTGAGGTATTGAGGCTTGAGCTTGGAGAGAAGCTTGGGGTCATGAGGCTTGATCTTGGAGACAGGCTTGGGGTCTTGAGGCTTGAGCTTGGAGACTGGCTTGGGATGTTCAGGCTTGATCTTGGAGACAGGCTTTGGATGTTGATGCTTGAGCTTGGAGACAGGCTTGGGGTCTTGAGGCTTGAGCTTGGAGACAGGCTCTGGTTCCAGAGGCTTGAGCTTGGAGACTGGTTTGGGGTCTTGAGGCTTGAACTTGGAGACAGGCTTGGGGTCTTGAGGCTTGAGCTTGGAGACAGGCTTGGGGTCTTGAGGCTTGAGCTTGTATACAGGTTTGCGGTCTTGACGCTTCAGGTTGCAGAGAGGCTTGGGGTCTTGTGGCTTGAGCTTGGTGACAGGCTTGAGGCCTTGAGGCTTGAGCTTGGAGACAGGCTCGGGGTCTTGAGGCTTGAGCTTGGAGACAGGCTTGAGGCCTTGAGGCTTGAGCTTGGAGACAGGCTTGGGGTCTTGAGGCTTGAGCTTGAAGTCAGTCTCGGGTTCTTGAGGCTTGAGCTTCGAGACAGGTTTGGGGTCATGAGGCTTGATTTTGAAGGCAGGCTCGGGGTCTTGAGGCTGGAGCTTGGAGACAGGCATGTGGTTTTGAGGCTTGAGCTTGGAGACAGGCTCGGGGACTTGAGGCTTGAGCTTGAAGACAGGCTCGGGGTCTTGAGGCTTGAGCTTGGAGACAGGCTTGTGGTCTTGAGGCTTGAGCTTGGAGACAGGCTCGGGGACTTGAGGCTTGAGCTTGGAGACAGGCTCGGGGTCTTGAGGCTTGAGCTTGGAGACAGGCTCCGGGTCTTGAGGCTTGAGCTTGGAGACAGGCTTGGGGTATTGAAGCTTGAGCTTGGAGACAGGTTTGGGGCCTTGAGGCTTGAGCTTGGAGACAGGCTCGGGTTCTTGAGGCTTGAACTTGGAGACAGTCTCGGGGTCTTGAGGCTTGAGTTTGGAGACAGGCTTGGGGTCTTGAGGCTTGAGCTTGGAGACAGGCTTGGGGTGTTGAGGCTTGATCTTGGAGACAGGCTTGGGATGTTGAGGGTTGAGCTTGGAGACAGGCTGGGGTTCTTGGCACTGGAGCTTGGAGACAGGCTGGGGGTCTTGAACGTTGAGCTTGGCGACAGGCTGGGGGTCTTGAGGCTTGAGCTTGGAGACAGGCTTGGGGTCTTGAGGCTTCGGCTTGGAGACAGGCTTGTGGTCTTGAGGCTTGGGCTTGGAGACAGGCTTGGGGTCTTGAGGCCTGAGCTTGGAGACAGGCTCCGGGTCTTGAGGCTTGAGCTTGGAGACAGTTCAGGGGTTTTGAGGCTTGAGCTTGGAGACAGGCTTGGGGAATTGAGGCTTGAGCTTGGAGACAGGCTGGGGTTCTTGGCACTGGAGCTTGGAGACAGGCTGGGGGTCTTGAACGTTGAGCTTGGCGACAGGCTGGAGGTCTTGTGACTTGAGCTTGGAGACAGGCTGGGGTTCTTGACACTGGAGCTTGGAGACAGGCTGGGGGTCTTGAGGTTTGAGCTTGGCGACAGGCTGAGGGTCTTGAGGCTTGAGTTTGGAGAAAGGCTTGTGGTCTTGAGGCTTGAGCTTGGAGACAGGCTCGGGGACTTGAGGCTTGAGCTTGAAGACAGGCTCGGGGTCTTGAGGCTTGAGCTTGGAGACAGGCTTGTGGTCTTGAGGCTTGAGCTTGGAGACAGGCTCGGGGACTTGAGGCTTGAGCTTGGAGACAGGCTGTGGGTCTTGAGGCTTGAGCTTGGAGAGCGGCTGGAGGTCTTGAGTCTTGAGCTTGGAGACAGGCTTGGGGTCTTGTGGCTTGAGCTTGTAGACAGGCATGGGGTCTTTAGGCTTCAGGTTGGAGACAGTCTTGGGGTCTTCAGCTTGGAGACAGTCTTCGGGTCTTGAGGCTTGAGCTTGCAGACAGGCATGTGGTCTTGAGGCTGGAGCTTGGAGACAGGCTTGGGGTCTTGAGGCTTGGGCTTGGAGTCAGGCTTGTTGTCTTGAGGCATGAGCTTGGTGACAGGCTTGAGGCCTTGAGGCTTGAGCTTGGAGACAGGCTCGTGGTCTTGAGGCTTGAGCTTGGAGACAGGCTTGAGGCCTTGAGGCTTGAGCTTTGAGACAGGCTTGGGGTCTTGAGGCTTGAGCTTGAAGACAGTCTCGGGTTCTTGAGGCTTGAGCTTCGAGACAGGTTTGGGGTCATGAGGCTTGATTTTGGAGACAGGCTCGGGTTCTTGAGGCTTGAGCTTGGAGACAGGCTTGGGGTCTTGAGGCTTGGGCTTGGAGACAGGCTTGGGGTCTTGAGGCTTGGGCTTGGAGACAGGCTTGGGGTCTTGAGGCTTGAGCTTGTATACAGGTTTGGGGTCTTCAGGCTTCAGGTTGGAGACAGGCTTGGGGTCTTGTGACTTGAGCTTGGAGACAGGCTGGGGTTCTTGACACTGGAGCTTGGAGACAGGCTGGGGGTCTTGAGGTTTGAGCTTGGCTACAGGCTGAGGGTCTTGAGGCTTGAGCTTGGAGAAAGGCTTGTGGTCTTGAGGCTTGAGCTTGGAGACAGGCTCGGGGACTTGAGGCTTGAGCTTCAAGACAGGCTCGGGGTCTTGAGGCTTGAGCTTGGAGACAGTTCAGGAGTTTTGAGGCTTGAGCTTGGAGACAGGCTCGGGGTCTTGAGGGTTGAGCTTGGAGACAGGCTCGGGGTCTTGAGGCTTGAGCTTGGAGACAGGCTCGGGTTCTTGAGGCTTGAGCTTGGAGACAGGCTTGGGGTCTTGAGGCTTGGACTTGGAGACAGGCTTGGGGTCTTGAGGCTTGGGCTTGGAGACAGGATTGGGGTCTTGAGGCTTGAGCTTGTATACAGGTTTGGGGTCTTCAGGCTTCAGGTTGGAGACAGGCTTGAGGTCTTGTGACTTGAGCTTGGAGACAGGCTGGGGTTCTTGACACTGGAGCTTGGAGACAGGCTGGGGGTCTTGAGGTTTGAGCTTGGCGACAGGCTGATGTTCTTGAGGCTTGAGCTTGGTGAAAGGCTTGTGGTCTTGAGGCTTGAGCTTGGAGACAGGCTCGGGGACTTGAGGCTTGAGCTTGAAGACAGGCTCGGGGTCTTGAGGCTTGAGCTTGGAGACAGGCTTGTGGTCTTGAGGCTTGAGCTTGGAGACAGGCTCGGGGACTTGAGGCTTGAGCTTGGAGACAGGCTCGGGGTCTTGAGGCTTGAGCTTGGAGACAGGCTCGGGGTCTTGAGGCTTGAGCTTGGAGACAGTCTTGGGGTCTTGAGGCTTGAGTTTGGAGACAGGCTTGGGGTCTTGAGGCTTGAGCTTGGAGACAGGCTTGGGGTGTTGAGGCTTGATCTTGGAGACAGGCTTGGGATGTTGAGGCTTGAGCTTGGAGACAGGCTGGGGTTCTTGGCACTGGAGCTTGGAGACAGGCTGGGGGTCTTGAACGTTGAGCTTGGCGACAGGCTGGGGGTCTTGAGGCTTGAGCTTGGAGACAGGCTTGGGGTCTTGAGGCTTCGGCTTGGAGACAGGCTTGTGGTCTTGAGGCTTGAGCTTGGAGACAGGCTCGGGGTCTTGAGGCTTGAGCTTGGAGACAGGCTCGGGGTCTTGAGGCTTGAGCTTGGAGACAGGTTTGGGGTCTTGAGGCCTGAGCTTGGAGACAGGCTCCGGGTCTTGAGGCTTGAGCTTGGAGACAGTTCAGGGGTTTTGAGGCTTGAGCTTGGAGACAGGCTTGGGGCCTTGAGGCTTGAGCTTGGAGACAGGCTGGGGTTCTTGGCACTGGAGCTTGGAGACAGGCTGGGGGTCTTGAACGTTGAGCTTGGCGACAGGCTGGAGGTCTTGTGACTTGAGCTTGGAGACAGGCTGGGGTTCTTGACACTGGAGCTTGGAGACAGGCTGGGGGTCTTGAGGTTTGAGCTTGGCGACAGGCTGAGGTCTTGAGGCTTGAGCTTGGAGAAAGGCTTGTGGTCTTGAGGCTTGAGCTTGGAGACAGGCTCGGGGTCTTGAGGCTTGAGCTTGGAGACAGGCTTGTGGTCTTGAGGCTTGAGCTTGGAGACAGGCTCAGGGACTTGAGGCTTGAGCTTGGAGACAGGCTCGGGGTCTTGAGGCTTGAGCTTGGAGACAGGCTCGGGGTCTTGAGGCTTGAGCTTGGAGACAGGCTCCGGGTCTTGAGGCTTGAGCTTGGAGACAGGCTTGGGGTATTGAAGCTTGAGCTTGGAGACAGGCTTGGGGCCTTGAGGCTTGAGCTTGGAGACAGGCTCTGGTTCTTGAGGCTTGAGCTTGGAGACAGGCTTGGGGTCTTGAGGCTTGAGTTTGGAGACAGGCTTGGGGTCTTGAGGCTTGAGCTTGGAGACAGGCTTGGGGTGTTGAGGCTTGATCTTGGAGACAGGCTTGGGATGTTGAGGCTTGAGCTTGGAGACAGGCTGGGGTTCTTGGCACTGGAGCTTGGAGACAGGCTGGGGGTCTTGAACGTTGAGCTTGGCGACAGGCTGGGGGTCTTGAGGCTTGAGCTTGGAGACAGGCTTGGGGTCTTGAGGCTTCGGCTTGGAGACAGGCTTGTGGTCTTGAGGCTTGAGCTTGGAGACAGGCTCGGGGTCTTGAGGGTTGAGCTTGGAGACAGGCTCGGGGTCTTGAGGCTTGAGCTTGGAGACAGGCTCGGGTTCTTGAGGCTTGAGCTTGGAGACAGGCTTGGGGTCTTGAGGCTTGGACTTGGAGACAGGCTTGGGGTCTTGAGGCTTGGGCTTGGAGACAGGATTGGGGTCTTGAGGCTTGAGCTTGTATACAGGTTTGGGGTCTTCAGGCTTCGGGTTGGAGACAGGCTTGAGGTCTTGTGACTTGAGCTTGTAGACAGGCTGGGGTTCTTGACACTGGAGCTTGGAGACAGGCTGGGGGTCTTGAGGTTTGAGCTTGGCGACAGGCTGAGGGTCTTGAGGCTTGAGCTTGGAGAAAGGCTTGTGGTCTTGAGGCTTGAGCTTGGAGACAGGCTCGGGGACTTGAGGCTTGAGCTTGAAGACAGGCTCGGGGTCTTGAGGCTTGAGCTTGGAGACAGGCTTGTGGTCTTGAGGCTTGAGCTTGGAGACAGGCTCGGGGACTTGAGGCTTGAGCTTGGAGACAGGCTCGGGGTCTTGAGGCTTGAGCTTGGAGACAGGCTCGGGGTCTTGAGGCTTGAGCTTGGAGACAGTCTTGGGGTCTTGAGGCTTGAGTTTGGAGACAGGCTTGGGGTCTTGAGGCTTGAGCTTGGAGACAGGCTTGGGGTGTTGAGGCTTGATCTTGGAGACAGGCTTGGGATGTTGAGGCTTGAGCTTGGAGACAGGCTGGGGTTCTTGGCACTGGAGCTTGGAGACAGGCTGGGGGTCTTGAACGTTGAGCTTGGCGACAGGCTGGGGGTCTTGAGGCTTGAGCTTGGAGACAGGCTCCGGGTCTTGAGGCTTGAGCTTGGAGACAGGCTTGGGTATTGAAGCTTGAGCTTGGAGACAGGCTTGGGGTCTTGAGGCTTGAGCTTGGAGACAGGCTCGGGTTCTTGAGGCTTGAGCTTGGAGACAGTCTTGGGGTCTTGAGGCTTGAGTTTGGAGGACAGGCTTGGGGTCTTGAGGCTTGAGCTTGGAGACAGGCTTGGGGTGTTGAGGCTTGATCTTTGAGACAGGCTTGGGATGTTGAGGCTTGAGCTTGGAGACAGGCTGGGGTTCTTGGCACTGGAGCTTGGAGACAGGCTGGGGGTCTTGAACGTTGAGCTTGGCGACAGGCTGGGGGTCTTGAGGGTTGAGCTTGGAGACAGGCTTGGGGTCTTGAGGCTTCGGCTTGGAGACAGGCTTGTGGTCTTGAGGCTTGAGCTTGGAGACAGGCTCGGGGTCTTGAGGCTTGAGCTTGGAGACAGGCTCGGGGTCTTGAGGCTTGAGCTTGGAGACAGGCTTGGGGTCTTGAGCCTGAGCTTGGAGAGAGGCTCCGGGTCTTGAGGCTTGAGCTTGGAGACAGTTCAGGGGTTTTGAGGCTTGAGCTTGGAGACAGGCCTGGGCCTTGAGGCTTGAGCTTGGAGACAGGCTGGGGTTCTTGGCAGTGGAGGTTGGAGACAGGCTGGGGGTCTTGAACGTTGAGCTTGGCGACAGGCTGGGGGTCTTGAGGCTTGAGCTTGGAGACAGGCTTGGGGTCTTGAGGCTTCGGCTTGGAGACAGGCTTGTGGTCTTGAGGCTTGAGCTTGGAGACAGGCTCGGGGTCTTGAGGCTTGAGCTTGGAGACAGGCTCGGGGTCTTGAGGCTTGAGCTTGGAGACAGGCTCGGGGACTTGAGGCTTGAGCTTGGAGACAGGCTCGGGGTCTTGAGGCTTGAGCTTGGAGACAGGCTCGGGGTCTTGAGGCTTGAGCTTGGAGACAGGCTCCGGTCTTGAGGCTTGAGCTTGGAGACAGGCTTGGGGTATTGAAGCTTGAGCTTGGAGACAGGCTTGGGGCCTTGAGGCTTGAGCTTGGAGACAGGCTCGGGTTCTTGAGGCTTGAGCTTGGAGACAGTCTTGGGGTCTTGAGGCTTGAGTTTGGAGACAGGCTTGGGGTCTTGAGGCTTGAGCTTGGAGACAGGCTTGGGGTGTTGAGGCTTGATCTTGGAGACAGGCTTGGGATGTTGAGGCTTGAGCTTGGAGACAGGCTGGGGTTCTTGGCACTGGAGCTTGGAGACAGGCTGGGGGTCTTGAACGTTGAGCTTGGCGACAGGCTGGGGGTCTTGAGGCTTGAGCTTGGAGACAGGCTTGGGGTCTGAGGCTTCGGCTTGGAGACAGGCTTGTGGTCTTGAGGCTTGAGCTTGGAGACAGGCTCGGGGTCTTGAGGCTTGAGCTTGGAGACAGGCTCGCGGTCTTGAGGCTTGAGCTTGGAGACAGGCTTTGGGTCCTTGAGGCCTGAGCTTGGAGACAGGCTCCGGGTCTTGAGGCTTGAGCTTGGAGACAGTTCAGGGTTTTGAGGCTTGAGCTTGGAGACAGGCTTGGGGCCTTGAGGCTTGAGCTTGGAGACAGGCTGGGGTTCTTGGCACTGGAGCTTGGAGACAGGCTGGGGGTCTTGAACGTTGAGCTTGGCGACAGGCTGGGGGTCTTGAGGCTTGAGCTTGGAGACAGGCTTGGGGTCTTGAGGCTTCGGCTTGGAGACAGGCTTGTGGTCTTGAGGCTTGAGCTTGGAGACAGGCTCGGGGTCTTGAGGCTTGAGCTGGAGACAGGCTCGGGGTCTTGAGGCTTGAGCTTGGAGACAGGCTCGGGGTCTTGAGGCTTGAGCTTGGAGACAGGCTTGGGGTCTTGAGGCTTGAGCTTGGAGACAGGCTCCAGGACTTGAGGCTTGAGCTTGGAGACAGTTCAGGGGTTTTTGAGGCTTGAGCTTGGAGACAGGTACGGGGTCTTGAGGCTTGAGCTTGGAGACAGGCTTGGGGTCTTGAGGCTTGAGCTTGGAGACAGGCTTGGGGTCTTGAGGCTTCAGCTTGGAGACAGGCTTGTGGTCTTGAGACTTGAGCTTGGAGACAGGCTCGGGGTCTTGAAGCTTGAGCTTGGAGACAGGCTCCAGGACTTGAGGCTTGAGCTTGGAGACAGTTCAGGGGTTTTGAGGCTTGAGTTTGGATACAGGCTTGGGGTCTTGAGGCGTGAGCTTGGAGACAGGCTTGGGGTGTTGAGGCTTGATCTTGGAGACAGGCTTGGGATGTTGAGGCTTGAGCTTGGAGACAGGCTGGGGTTCTTGGCACTGGAGCTTGGAGACAGGCTGGGGGTCTTGAACGTTGAGCTTGGCGACAGGCTGGGGGTCTTGAGGCTTGAGCTTGGAGACAGGCTTGGGGTCTTGAGGCTTCGGCTTGGAGACAGGCTTGTGGTCTTGAGGCTTGAGCTTGGAGACAGGCTCGGGGTCTTGAGGGTTGAGCTTGGAGACAGGCTCGGGGACTTGAGGCTTGAGCTTGGAGACAGGCTCGGGTTCTTGAGGCTTGAGCTTGGAGACAGGCTTGGGGTCTTGAGGCTTGGACTTGGAGACAGGCTTGGGGTCTTGAGGCTTGGGCTTGGAGACAGGATTGGGGTCTTGAGGCTTGAGCTTGTATACAGGTTTGGGGTCTTCAGGCTTCAGGTTGGAGACAGGCTTGAGGTCTTGTGACTTGAGCTTGGAGACAGGCTGGGGTTCTTGACACTGGAGCTTGGAGACAGGCTGGGGGTCTTGAGGTTTGAGCTTGGCGACAGGCTGAGGGCCTTGAGGCTTGAGCTTGGAGAAAGGCTTGTGGTCTTGAGGCTTGAGCTTGGAGACAGGCTCGGGGACTTGAGGCTTGAGCTTGAAGACAGGCTCGGGGTCTTGAGGCTTGAGCTTGGAGACAGGCTTGTGGTCTTGAGGCTTGAGCTTGGAGACAGGCTCGGGGACTTGAGGTTTGAGCTTGGAGACAGGCTCGGGGTCTTGAGGCTTGAGCTTGGAGACAGGCTCGGGGTCTTGAGGCTTGAGCTTGGAGACAGTCTTGGGGTCTTGAGGCTTGAGTTTGGAGACAGGCTTGGGGTCTTGAGGCTTGAGGTTGGAGACAGGCTTGGGGTGTTGAGACTTGATCTTGGAGACAGGCTTGGGATGTTGAGGCTTGAGCTTGGAGACAGGCTGGGGTTCTTGGCACTGGAGCTTGGAGACAGGCTGGGGGTCTTGAACGTTGAGCTTGGCGACAGGCTGGGGGTCTTGAGGCTTGAGCTTGGAGACAGGCTTGGGGTGTTGAGGCTTCGGCTTGGAGACAGGCTTGTGGTCTTGAGGCTTGAGCTTGGAGACAGGCTCGGGGTCTTGAGGCTTGAGCTTGGAGACAGGCTCGGGGTCTTGAGGCTTGAGCTTGGAGACAGGTTTGGGGTCTTGAGGCCTGAGCTTGGAGACAGGCTCCGGGTCTTGAGGCTTGAGCTTGGAGACAGTTCAGGGGTTTTGAGGCTTGAGCTTGGAGACAGGCTTGGGGCCTTGAGGCTTGAGCTTGGAGACAGGCTGGGGTTCTTGGCACTGGAGCTTGGAGACAGGCTGGGGGTCTTGAACGTTGAGCTTGGCGACAGGCTGGAGGTCTTGTGACTTGAGCTTGGAGACAGGCTGGGGTTCTTGACACTGGAGCTTGGAGACAGGCTGGGGGTCTTGAGGTTTGAGCTTGGCGACAGGCTGAGGGTCTTGAGGCTTGAGCTTGGAGAAAGGCTTGTGGTCTTGAGGCTTGAGCTTGGAGACAGGCTCGGGGACTTGAGGCTTGAGCTTGAAGACAGGCTCGGGGTCTTGAGGCTTGAGCTTGGAGACAGGCTTGTGGTCTTGAGGCTTGAGCTAGGAGACAGGCTCGGGGACTTGAGGCTTGAGCTTGGAGACAGGCTCGGGGTCTTGAGGCTTGAGCTTGGAGACAGGCTCGGGGTCTTGAGGCTTGAGCTTGGAGACAGGCTCCGGGTCTTGAGGTTTGAGCTTGGAGACAGGCTTGGGGTATTGAAGCTTGAGCTTGGAGACAGGCTTGGGGCCTTGAGGCTTGAGCTTGGAGACAGGCTCGGGTTCTTGAGGCTTGAGCTTGGAGACAGTCTTGGGGTCTTGAGGCTTGAGTTTGGAGACAGGCTTGGGGTCTTGAGGCTTGAGCTTGGAGACAGGCTTGGGGTGTTGAGGCTTGATCTTGGAGACAGGCTTGGGATGTTGAGGCTTGAGCTTGGAGACAGGCTGGGGTTCTTGGCACTGGAGCTTGGAGACAGGCTGGGGGTCTTGAACGTTGAGCTTGGCGACAGGCTGGGGGTCTTGAGGCTTGAGCTTGGAGACAGGCTTGGGGTCTTGAGGCTTCGGCTTGGAGACAGGCTTGTGGTCTTGAGGCTTGAGCTTGGAGACAGGCTCGGGGTCTTGAGGCTTGAGCTTGGAGACAGGCTCGGGGTCTTGAGGCTTGAGCTTGGAGACAGGCTTGGGGTCTTGAGGCCTGAGCTTGGAGAGAGGCTCCGGGTCTTGAGGCTTGAGCTTGGAGACAGTTCAGGGGTTTTGAGGCTTGAGCTTGGAGACAGGCCTGGGGCCTTGAGGCTTGAGCTTGGAGACAGGCTGGGGTTCTTGGCAGTGGAGCTTGGAGACAGGCTGGGGGTCTTGAACGTTGAGCTTGGCGACAGGCTGGGGGTCTTGAGGCTTGAGCTTGGAGACAGGCTTGGGGTCTTGAGGCTTCGGCTTGGAGACAGGCTTGTGGTCTTGAGGCTTGAGCTTGGAGACAGGCTCGGGGTCTTGAAGCTTGAGCTTGGAGACAGGCTCGGGGTCTTGAGGCTTGAGCTTGGAGACAGGCTCGGGGACTTGAGGCTTGAGCTTGGAGACAGGCTCGGGGTCTTGAGGCTTGAGCTTGGAGACAGGCTCGGGGTCTTGAGGCTTGAGCTTGGAGACAGGCTCCGGGTCTTGAGGCTTGAGCTTGGAGACAGGCTTGGGGTATTGAAGCTTGAGCTTGGAGACAGGCTTGGGGCCTTGAGGCTTGAGCTTGGAGACAGGCTCGGGTTCTTGAGGCTTGAGCTTGGAGACAGACTTGGGGTCTTGAGGCTTGAGTTTGGAGACAGGCTTGGGGTCTTGAGGCTTGAGCTTGGAGACAGGCTTGGGGTGTTGAGGCTTGATCTTGGAGACAGGCTTGGGATGTTGAGGCTTGAGCTTGGAGACAGGCTGGGGTTCTTGGCACTGGAGCTTGGAGACAGGCTGGGGGTCTTGAACGTTGAGCTTGGCGACAGGCTGAGGGTCTTGAGGCTTGAGCTTGGAGACAGGCTTGGGGTCTTGAGGCTTCGGCTTGGAGACAGGCTTTTGGTCTTGAGGCTTGAGCTTGGAGACAGGCTCGGGGTCTTGAGGCTTGAGCTTGGAGACAGGCTCGGGGTCTTGAGGCTTGAGCTTGGAGACAGGCTTGGGGTCTTGAGGCCTGAGCTTGGAGACAGGCTCCGGGTCTTGAGGCTTGAGCTTGGAGACAGTTCAGGGGTTTTGAGGCTTGAGCTTGGAGACAGGCTTGGGGCCTTGAGGCTTGAGCTTGGAGACAGGCTGGGGTTCTTGGCACTGGAGCTTGGAGACAGGCTGGGGGTCTTGAACGTTGAGCTTGGCGACAGGCTGGGGGTCTTGAGGCTTGAGCTTGGAGACAGGCTTGGGGTCTTGAGGCTTCGGCTTGGAGACAGGCTTGTGGTCTTGAGGCTTGAGCTTGGAGACAGGCTCGGGGTCTTGAGGCTTGAGCTTGGAGACAGGCTCGGGGTCTTGAGGCTTGAGCTTGGAGACAGGCTCGGGGTCTTGAGGCTTGAGCTTGGAGACAGGCTTGGGGTCTTGAGGCTTGAGCTTGGAGACAGGCTCCAGGACTTGAGGCTTGAGCTTGGAGACAGTTCAGGGGTTTTGAGGCTTGAGCTTGGAGACAGGTACGGGGTCTTGAGGCTTGAGCTTGGAGACAGGCTTGGGGTCTTGAGGCTTGAGCTTGGAGACAGGCTTGGGGTCTTGAGGCTTCAGCTTGGAGACAGGCTTGTGGTCTTGAGACTTGAGCTTGGAGACAGGCTCGGGGTCTTGTGGGTTGAGCTTGGAGACAGGCTCGGGGTCTTGAGGCTTGAGCTTGGAGACAGGCTCGGGTTCTTGAGGCTTGAGCTTGGAGACAGGCTTGGGGTCTTGAGGCTTGGACTTGGAGACAGGCTTGGGGTCTTGAGGCTTGGGCTTGGAGACAGGATTGGGGTCTTGAGGCTTGAGCTTGTATACAGGTTTGGGGTCTTCAGGCTTCAGGTTGGAGACAGGCTTGAGGTCTTCTAACTTGAGCTTGGAGACAGGCTGGGGTTCTTGACACTGGAGCTTGGAGACAGGCTGGGGGTCTTGAGGCTTGAGCTTGGAGAAAGGCTTGTGGTCTGGAGGCTTGAGCTTGGAGACAGGCTTGGGGTCTTGAGGCTTGAGCTGGGAGACAGGCTTGTGGTCTTGAGGCTTGAGCTTGGAGACAGGCTCGGGGTCTTGAGGCTTGAGCTTGGAGACAGGCTTGGGGTCTTGAGGCCTGAGCTTGGAGACAGGCTCCGGGTCTTGAGGCTTGAGCTTGGAGACAGTTCAGGGGTTTTGAGGCTTGAGCTTGGAGACAGGCTTGGGGCCTTGAGGCTTGAGCTTGGAGACAGGCTGGGGTTCTTGGCACTGGAGCTTGGAGACAGGCTGGGGGTCTTGAACGTTGAGCTTGGCGACAGGCTGGGGGTCTTGAGGCTTGAGCTTGGAGACAGGCTTGGGGTCTTGAGGCTTCGGCTTGGAGACAGGCTTGTGGTCTTGAGGCTTGAGCTTGGAGACAGGCTCGGGGTCTTGAGGCTTGAGCTTGGAGACAGGCTCGGGGTCTTGAGGCTTGAGCTTGGAGACAGGCTCGGGGTCTTGAGGCTTGAGCTTGGAGACAGGCTTGGGGTCTTGAGGCCTGAGCTTGGAGACAGGCTCCAGGACTTGAGGCTTGAGCTTGGAGACAGTTCAGGGGTTTTGAGGCTTGAGCTTGGAGACAGGTACGGGGTCTTGAGGCTTGAGCTTGGAGGCAGGCTTGGGGTCTTGAGGCTTGAGCTTGGAGACAGGCTTGGGGTCTTGAGGCTTCAGCTTGGAGACTGGCTTGTGGTCTTGAGACTTGAGCTTGGAGACAGGCTCGGGGTCTTGAGGGTTGAGCTTGGAGACAGGCTCGGGGTCTTGAGGCTTGAGCTTGGAGACAGGCTCGGGTTCTTGAGGCTTGAGATTGGAGACAGGCTTGGGGTCTTGAGGCTTGGACTTGGAGACAGGTTTGGGGTCTTGAGGCTTGGGCTTGGAGACAGGATTGGGGTCTTGAGGCTTGAGCTTGGAGACAGCCTCGGGGTCTTGAGGCTTGAGCTTGGAGACAGGCTCCGGGTCTTGAGGCTTGAGCTTGGAGACAGGCTCGGGGTCTTGAGGCTTGAGCTTGGAGACAGGCTCGGGGTCTTGAGGCTTGAGTTTGGAGACAGGCTTGTGGTCTTGAAGCTTGAGCTTGGAGACAGGTTCGGGGTCTTAAGGTTTGAGCTTGGAGACATGCTTGGGGTCTTGAAGCTTGTGCTTTGACACAGGCTTGGGTCTCGAGGCTTGAGTTTGGAGACAGAGTCGGGACTTGAGGCTTAAGATTGCCGACAGGCTTGAGGAAGTGAGGCTTGAGCTTGGAGAGAAGCCTGGTGTCATGAGGCTTGATCTTGGAAACATGCTTGGGGTCTTGAGGCTTGAGCTTGAAGAAAGGCTTGGGGTCTTGAGGCTTGAGCTTGGAGTCAGGCTTGGGGTCTTGAGGCTTGAGCTTGTAGACAGGCTTGGAGTCTTGAGGCTTGAGCTTGGAGACAGGTTCGGGGTCTTGACACTTGAGCTTGGAGACCGGCTCAGGGTCTTGAGGCATGAGCTTGGAGGCAGGCTCAGGGTCTTGAGACTTCAGCTTGGAGACAGGCTCAGGGTCTTGAGGCTTGATCTTGGCGACAGGCTGGGGGTCTTGAGGCTTGAGCTTGGAGACAGGCTGGGGTACTTGGCACTGGAGCTTGGAGACAGGCTGGGGGTCTTGAACGTTGAGCTTGGCGACAGGCTGGAGGTCTTGTGACTTGAGCTTGGAGACAGGCTGGGGTTCTTGACACAGGAGCTTGGAGACAGGCTGGGGGTCTTGAGGTTTGAGCTTGGCGACAGGCAGAGGGTCTTGAGGCTTGAGCTTGGAGAAAGGCTTGTGGTCTTGAGGCTTGAGCTTGGAGACAGGCTCGGGGACTTGAGGCTTGAGCTTGAAGACAGGCTCGGGGTCTTGAGGCTTGAGCTTGGAGACAGGCTTGTGGTCTTGAGGCTTGAGCTTGGAGACAGGCTCGGGGACTTGAGGCTTGAGCTTGGAGACAGGCTCGGGGTCTTGAGGCTTGAGCTTGGAGACAGGCTTGGGGTATTGAAGCTTGAGCTTGGAGACAGGCTTGGGGCCTTGAGGCTTGAGCTTGGAGACAGGCTCGGGTTTTTGAGGCTTGAGCTTGGAGACAGTCTTGGGGTCTTGAGGCTTGAGTTTGGAGACAGGCTTGGGGTCTTGAGGCTTGAGCTTGGAGACAGGCTTGGGGTGTTGAGGCTTGATCTTGGAGACAGGCTGGGGTTCTTGGCACTGGAGCTTGGAGACAGGCTGGGGGTCTTGAACGTTGAGCTTGGCGACAGGCTGGGGGTCTTGAGGCTTGAGCTTGGAGACAGGCTTGGGGTCTTGAGGCTTCGGCTTGGAGACAGGCTTGTGGTCTTGAGGCTTGAGCTTGGAGACAGGCTCGGGGTCTTGAGGCTTGAGCTTGGAGACAGGCTCGGGGTCTTGAGGCTTGAGCTTGGAGACAGGCTTGGGGTCTTGAGGCCTGAGCTTGGAGAGAGGCTCCGGGTCTTGAGGCTTGAGCTTGGAGACAGTTCAGGGGTTTTGAGGCTTGAGCTTGGAGACAGGCCTGGGGCCTTGAGGCTTGAGCTTGGAGACAGGCTGGGGTTCTTGGCAGTGGAGCTTGGAGACAGGCTGGGGGTCTTGAACGTTGAGCTTGGCGACAGGCTGGGGGTCTTGAGGCTTGAGCTTGGAGACAGGCTTGGGGTCTTGAGGCTTCGGCTTGGAGACAGGCTTGTGGTCTTGAGGCTTGAGCTTGGAGACAGGCTCGGGGTCTTGAGGCTTCGGCTTGGAGACAGGCTTGTGGTCTTGAGGCTTGAGCTTGGAGACAGGCTCGGGGTCTTGAGGCTTGAGCTTGGAGACAGGCTCGGGGTCTTGAGGCTTGAGCTTGGAGACAGGCTTGGGGTCTTGAGGCCTGAGCTTGGAGAGAGGCTCCGGGTCTTGAGGCTTGAGCTTGGAGACAGTTCAGGGGTTTTGAGGCTTGAGCTTGGAGACAGGCTTGGGGCCTTGAGGCTTGAGCTTGGAGACAGGCTCGGGGTATTGAAGCTTGAGCTTGGAGACAGGCTTGGGGCCTTGAGGCTTGAGCTTGGAGACAGGCTCGGGTTCTTGAGGCTTGAGCTTGGAGACAGACTTGGGGTCTTGAGGCTTGAGTTTGGAGACAGGCTTGGGGTCTTGAGGCTTGAGCTTGGAGACAGGCTTGGGGTGTTGAGGCTTGATGTTGGAGACAGGCTTGGGATGTTGAGGCTTGAGCTTGGAGACAGGCTGGGGTTCTTGGCACTGGAGCTTGGAGACAGGCTGGGGTTCTTGGCAGTGGAGCTTGGAGACAGGCTGGGGGTCTTGAACGTTGAGCTTGGCGACAGGCTGGGGGTCTTGAGGCTTGAGCTTGGAGACAGGCTTGGGGTCTTGAGGCTTCGGCTTGGAGACAGGCTTGTGGTCTTGAGGCTTGAGCTTGGAGACAGGCTCGGGGTCTTGAGGCTTCGGCTTGGAGACAGGCTTGTGGTCTTGAGGCTTGAGCTTGGAGACAGGCTCGGGGTCTTGAGGCTTGAGCTTGGAGACAGGCTCGGGGTCTTGAGGCTTGAGCTTGGAGACAGGCTTGGGGTCTTGAGGCCTGAGCTTGGAGAGAGGCTCCGGGTCTTGAGGCTTGAGCTTGGAGACAGTTCAGGGGTTTTGAGGCTTGAGCTTGGAGACAGGCTTGGGGCCTTGAGGCTTGAGCTTGGAGACAGGCTCGGGGTATTGAAGCTTGAGCTTGGAGACAGGCTTGGGGCCTTGAGGCTTGAGCTTGGAGACAGGCTCGGGTTCTTGAGGCTTGAGCTTGGAGACAGACTTGGGGTCTTGAGGCTTGAGTTTGGA
Organism: Mobula birostris; assembly: GCF_030028105.1. Lineage (NCBI taxonomy): Eukaryota > Metazoa > Chordata > Chondrichthyes > Myliobatiformes > Myliobatidae > Mobula > Mobula birostris. Next base: position 19,697 of record NW_027275589.1, on the reverse strand, counting down.
GACAGGCTTGGGGTCTTGAGGCTTGAGCTTGGAGACAGGCTTGGGGTGTTGAGGCTTGATGTTGGAGACAGGCTTGGGATGTTGAGGCTTGAGCTTGGAGACAGGCTGGGGTTCTTGGCACTGGAGCTTGGAGACAGGCTGGGGGTCTTGAACGTTGAGCTTGGCGACAGGCTGAGGGTCTTGAGGCTTGAGCTTGGAGACAGGCTTGGGGTCTTGAGGCTTCGGCTTGGAGACAGGCTTGTGGTCTTGAGGCTTGAGCTTGGAGACAGGCTCGGGGTCTTGAGGCTTGAGCTTGGAGACAGGCTCGGGGTCTTGAGGCTTGAGCTTGGAGACAGGCTTGGGGTCTTGAGGCCTGAGCTTGGAGACAGGCTCCGGGTCTTGAGGCTTGAGCTTGGAGACAGTTCACGGGTTTTGAGGCTTGAGCTTGGAGACAGGCTTGGGGCCTTGAGGCTTGAGCTTGGAGACAGGCTGGGGTTCTTGGCACTGGAGCTTGGAGACAGGCTGGGGGTCTTGAACGTTGAGCTTGGCGACAGGCTGGGGGTCTTGAGGCTTGAGCTTGGAGACAGGCTTGGGGTCTTGAGGCTTCGGCTTGGAGACAGGCTTGTGGTCTTGAGGCTTGAGCTTGGAGACAGGCTCGGGGTCTTGAGGCTTGAGCTTGGAGACAGGCTCGGGGTCTTGAGGCTTGAGCTTGGAGACAGGCTCGGGGTCTTGAGGCTTGAGCTTGGAGACAGGCTTGGGGTCTTGAGGCTTGAGCTTGGAGACAGGCTCCAGGACTTGAGGCTTGAGCTTGGAGACAGTTCAGGGGTTGTGAGGCTTGAGCTTGGAGACAGGTACGGGGTCTTGAGGCTTGAGCTTGGAGACAGGCTTGGGGTCTTGAGGCTTGAGCTTGGAGACAGGGTTGGGGTCTTGAGGCTTCAGCTTGGAGACAGGCTTGTGGTCTTGAGACTTGAGCTTGGAGACAGGCTCGGGGTCTTGTGGGTTGAGCTTGGAGACAGGCTCGGGGTCTTGAGGCTTGAGCTTGGAGACAGGCTCGGGTTCTTGAGGCTTGAGCTTGGAGACAGGCTTGGGGTCTTGAGGCTTGGACTTGGAGACAGGCTTGGGGTCTTGAGGCTTGGGCTTGGAGACAGGATTGGGGTCTTGAGGCTTGAGCTTGTATACAGGTTTGGGGTCTTCAGGCTTCAGGTTGGAGACAGGCTTGAGGTCTTCTAACTTGAGCTTGGAGACAGGCTGGGGTTCTTGATACTGGAGCTTGGAGACAGGCTGGGGGTCTTGAGGCTTGAGCTTGGAGAAAGGCTTGTAGTCTGGAGGCTTGAGCTTGGAGACAGGCTTGGGGTCTTGAGGCTTGAGCTGGGAGACAGGCTTGTGGTCTTGAGGCTTGAGCTTGGAGACAGGCTCGGGGTCTTGAGGCTTGAGCTTGGAGACAGGCTTGGGGTCTTGAGGCCTGAGCTTGGAGACAGGCTCCGGGTCTTGAGGCTTGAGCTTGGAGACAGTTCAGGGGTTTTGAGGCTTGAGCTTGGAGACAGGCTTGGGGCCTTGAGGCTTGAGCTTGGAGACAGGCTGGGGTTCTTGGCACTGGAGCTTCGAGACAGGCTGGGGGTCTTGAACGTTGAGCTTGGCGACAGGCTGGGGGTCTTGAGGCTTGAGCTTGGAGACAGGCTTGGGGTCTTGAGGCTTCGGCTTGGAGACAGGCTTGTGGTCTTGAGGCTTGAGCTTGGAGACAGGCTCGGGGTCTTGAGGCTTGAGCTTGGAGACAGGCTCGGGGTCTTGAGGCTTGAGCTTGGAGAGAGGCTCGGGGTCTTGAGGCTTGAGCTTGGAGACAGGCTTGGGGTCTTGAGGCCTGAGCTTGGAGACAGGCTCCAGGACTTGAGGCTTGAGCTTGGAGACAGTTCAGGGGTTTTGAGGCTTGAGCTTGGAGACAGGTACGGGGTCTTGAGGCTTGAGCTTGGAGGCAGGCTTGGGGTCTTGAGGCTTGAGCTTGGAGACAGGCTTGGGGTCTTGAGGCTTCAGCTTGGAGACTGGCTTGTGGTCTTGAGACTTGAGCTTGGAGACAGGCTCGGGGTCTTGAGGGTTGAGCTTGGAGACAGGCTCGGGGTCTTGAGGCTTGAGCTTGGAGACAGGCTCGGGTTCTTGAGGCTTGAGATTGGAGACAGGCTTGGGGTCTTGAGGCTTGGACTTGGAGACAGGTTTGGGGTCTTGAGGCTTGGGCTTGGAGACAGGATTGGGGTCTTGAGGCTTGAGCTTGGAGACAGCCTCGGGGTCTTGAGGCTTGAGCTTGGAGACAGGCTCCGGGTCTTGAGGCTTGAGCTTGGAGACAGGCTCGGGGTCTTGAGGCTTGAGCTTGGAGACAGGCTCGGGGTCTTGAGGCTTGAGTTTGGAGACAGGCTTGTGGTCTTGAAGCTTGAGCTTGGAGACAGGTTCGGGGTCTTAAGGTTTGAGCTTGGAGACATGCTTGGGGTCTTGAAGCTTGTGCTTTGACACAGGCTTGGGTCTCGAGGCTTGAGTTTGGAGACAGAGTCGGGACTTGAGGCTTAAGATTGCCGACAGGCTTGAGGAAGTGAGGCTTGAGCTTGGAGAGAAGCCTGGTGTCATGAGGCTTGATCTTGGAAACATGCTTGGGGTCTTGAGGCTTGAGCTTGAAGAAAGGCTTGGAGTCTTGAGGCTTGAGCTTGGAGTCAGGCTTGGGGTCTTGAGGCTTGAGCTTGTAGACAGGCTTGGAGTCTTGAGGCTTGAGCTTGGAGACAGGTTCGGGGTCTTGACACTTGAGCTTGGAGACCGGCTCAGGGTCTTGAGGCATGAGCTTGGAGGCAGGCTCAGGGTCTTGAGACTTCAGCTTGGAGACAGGCTCAGGGTCTTGAGGCTTGATCTTGGCGACAGGCTGGGGGTCTTGAGGCTTGAGCTTGGAGACAGGCTTGGGGTCTTGAGGATTGGGCTTGTAGACAGGCTTGTGGTCTTGACGCTTGAGCTTGGAGTGAGGATTGGTGTCTTGAGCTTGGAGTGAGGCTTGGGGTCTTGAGGCTTGAGCTTTGAGTGAAGCTTGGGGACTTGAGGCTTGAGCTTGGAGACTGGCTTGGTATCTTGAGGCTTGAGCTTGGAGACAGGCTTGGGGTCTTGAGGCTTGAGCTTGGAGACATTTCTGGAATTTTGAGGTTTGAGCTTGTAGACAGGCTCGGAGTCTTGAGGCTTGAGCTTGGAGACAGGCTCGGGTTCTTCAGGCTTGAGCTTGGAGACCGGCTTGGGGTGTTGAGGCTTGAGCTTCGAGACAGGCTGGGGGTCTTGTGGCTTGAGCTTGCAGAGAGGCTGGGGGTAATGAGGCTTGAGCTTGGAGAGAGGCTTGAGGTCTTATGGCTTGGGCATGGAGACAGGCTTGGGGCATTGAGGCTTGAGCTCGGACAGAGGCTTGGGGTCTTGAGGCTTGAGCTTGGAGACAGGCTTGGCGTCTTGAGGCTTGAGCTTGTTGACAGGCTTGGGGTCTTGAGGCTTGTTATTGGAGACAGGCTCGGGGTCTTGAGGCTTGAGCTTGGAGACAGGCTTTGGGTCTTGAGGCTTGAGCTTGGAGACAGGCTTGGGGTCTTAAGTCTTGAGCTTGGAGTGAGGCTTGGGGTCTTGAGGCTTGAGCTTTGAGACATGCTTGTACTCTTGAGGCTTGAGCTTGGAGACAGGCTTGGGGTTTTGAAGCCTGTGCTTTGACACAGGCTTGGGTATTGAGGCTTGAGCTTGGAGAGAAGCTTGGGGTCATGAGGCTTGATCTTGGAGACAGGCTTGGGGTCTTGAGGCTTGAGCTTGGAGACTGGCTTGGGATGTTCAGGCTTGATCTTGGAGACAGGCTTTGGATGTTGATGCTTGAGCTTGGAGACAGGCTTGGGGTCTTGAGGCTTGAGCTTGGAGACAGGCTCTGGTTCCAGAGGCTTGAGCTTGGAGACTGGTTTGGGGTCTTGAGGCTTGAACTTGGAGACAGGCTTGGGGTCTTGAGGCTTGAGCTTGGAGACAGGCTTGGGGTCTTGAGGCTTGAGCTTGTATACAGGTTTGCGGTCTTGACGCTTGAGGTTGCAGAGAGGCTTGGGGTCTTGTGGCTTGAGCTTGGAGACAGGCTTGGGGTCTTGAGGCTTGAGCTTGCAGACAGGCATGTGGTCTTGAGGCTGGAGCTTGGAGACAGGCTGGAGTTCTTGACAGTGGAGCTTGGAGACAGGCCTGGGGTCTGGAGGCTTGAGCTTGTAGACAGGCTCGGGTTCTTGAGGCTTGAGGTTGGAGACAGGTTTGGGGTCTTGAGGTTTGAGCGTGGAGACAGGCTTGAGGTCTTGAGGCTTGAGTTTGGAGACAGGCTTGGGGTGTTGAGGCTTGAGCTTGGGGACAGGCTTGGGGTGTTGAGGCTTGATCTTGGAGACAGGCTTGGGATGTTGAGGCTTGAGCTTGGAGACAGGCTGGGGGTCTTGAGGCTTGAGCTTGGAGAGCGGCTGGAGGTCTTGAGTCTTGAGCTTGTATATAGGCATGGGGTCTTGAGGCTTCAGGTTGGAGACAGGCTTGGGGTCTTCAGCTTGGAGACAGTCTTCGGGTCTTGAGGCTTGAGCTTGCAGACAGGCATGTGGTCTTGAGGCTGGAGCTTGGAGACAGGCTTGGGGTCTTGAGGCTTGGACTTGGAGTCAGGCTTGTTGTCTTGAGGCATGAGCTTGGTGACAGGCTTGAGGCCTTGAGGCTTGAGCTTGGAGACAGGCTCGGGGTCTTGAGGCTTGAGCTTGGAGACAGGCTGGAGGCCTTGAGGCTTGAGCTTGGAGACAGGCTTGGGGTCTTGAGGCTTGAGCTTGAAGACAGTCTCGGGCTCTTGAGGCTTGAGCTTCGAGACAGGTTTGGGGTCATGAGGCTTGATTTTGGAGACAGGCTCGGGTTCTTGAGGCTTGAGCTTGGAGACAGGCTTGGGGTCTTGAGGCTTGGGCTTGGAGACAGGCTTGGGGTCTTGAGGCTTGAGCTTGTATACAGGTTTGGGGTCTTCAGGCTTCAGGTTGGAGACAGGCTTGGGGTCTTGTGACTTGAGCTTGGAGACAGGCTGGGGTTCTTGACACTGGAGCTTGGAGACAGGCTGGGGGTCTTGAGGTTTGAGCTTGGCGACAGGCTGAGGGTCTTGAGGCTTGAGCTTGGAGAAAGGCTTGTGGTCTTGAGGCTTGAGCTTGGAGACAGGCTCGGGGACTTGAGGCTTGAGCTTGAAGACAGGCTCGGGGTCTTGAGGCTTGAGCTTGGAGGCAGGCCTGGGGTCTTGAGGCTTGAGCTTGGAGACAGGTTCCGGGTCTTGAGGCTTGAGCTTGGAGACAGGCTTGGGGTCTTGAAGCTTGAGCTTGGAGACAGGCTTGGGGTCTTGAGGGTTGAGCTTAGAGACAGGCTCGGGTTCTTGAGGCTTGAGCTTGGAGACAGTCTTGGGGTCTTGAGGCTTGAATTTGGAGACAGGCTTGGGGTCTTGAGGCTTGATCTTGGAGACAGGCTTGGGATGTTGAGGCTTGTGCTTGGAGACAGGCTGGGGGTCCTGAGGCTTGAGCTTGGAGAGCGGCTGGAGGTCTTGAGGCTTGAGTTTGGAGACAGGCTTGGGGTCTTGAGGCTTGAGCTAGTATACAGGTTTGGGGTCTTGAGGCTTCAGGTTGGAGACAGGCTTGTGGTCTTGTGGCTTGAGTTTGAAGACAGTCTTGGGGTCTTGAGGCTTGGGCTTACAGACACGCATGTGGTCTTGAGGCTTGAGCTTGGAAACAGGCTCGGGGTCTTGAGGGTTGAGCTTGGAGACAGGCTCGGGGTCTTGAGGCTTGAACTTGGAGACAGGCTCGGGTTCTTGAGGCTTGAGCTTGGAGACAGGCTTGGGGTCTTGAGGCTTGGGCTTGGAGACAGGCTTGGGGTCTTGAGGCTTGGGCTTGGAGACAGGATTGGGGTCTTGAGGCTTGAGCTTGTTTCCAGGTTTGGGGTCTTCAGGCTTCAGGTTGGAGACAGGCTTGGGGTCTTGTGACTTGAGCTTGGAGACAGGCTGGGGTTCTTGACACTGGAGCTTGGAGACAGGCTGGGAGTCTTGAGGTTTGAGCTTGGCGACAGGCTGAGGGTCTTGAGGCTTGATTTTGGAGAAAGGCTTGTGGTCTTGAGGCTTGAGCTTGGAGACAGGCTCGGGGTCTTGAGGCTTGAGCTTGGAGACAGGCTCGGGGTGTTGAGGCTTTAGCTTGGAGACAGGCTTGGGGTGTTGAGGCTTGATCTTGGAGACAGGCTTGGGATGTTGAGGCTTGAGCTTGTATACGGGTTTGCGGTCTTGATGCTTCAGGTTGGAGAAAGGCTTGGGGTCTTGTGGCTTGAGCTTGGAGACAGGCTCGGGGTCTTGAGGCTTGAGCTTGGAGACAGGCTCGGGGTCTCGAGGCTTGAGCTTGGCGACAGGCTTGGTGTCTTGAGGCTTGAGCTTGGAGACAGGCTCGGGTTCTTGATGCTTGAGGTTGGAGACAGGTTTGGGGTCTTGAGGTTTGAGCTTGGAGACAGGCTTGGGGTCTTGAGGCTTGAGTTTGGTGACAGGCTTGGGGTGTTGAGGCTTGAGCTTGGAGACAGGCTTGGGGTGTTGAGGCTTGATCTTAGAGACTGGCTTGGGATGTTGAGGCTTGAGCTTGGAGACAGGCTTGGGGTCTTGAGGCTTGAGCTTGTATACAGGCTTGGGGTCTTGAGGCTTCAGGTTGGAGACAGGCTTGGGGTCTTCAGCTTGAAGAAAGTCTTGGGATCTTGAGGCTTGAGGTTGCAGACAGGCATGTGGTCTTGAGGCTGGAGCTTGGAGACAGGCTTGGGGTCTTGAGGCGTGGGCTTGGAGACAGGCTTGTTGTCTTGAGGCATGAGCTTGGTGACAGGCTCGGGGTCTTGAGGCTTCAGCTTGGAGACAGGCTTGGGGTCTTGATGCTTGAGCTTGGAGACAGGCTCGGGGTCTTGAGGCTTGAGCTTGGAGACAGTCTTGAGGTCTTGAGGCTTGAGCTTGGAGACAGGCTCGGGTTCTTGAGGCTTGAGTTTGGAGATAGGTTTGGGGTCATTAGGCTTGATCTTGGAGACGGGCTTGGGGTCTTGAGGCTTGAGCTTGGGGACAGGCAGGGGGTCTTGCGGCTTGAGCTGGCGTCAGGCTCGGGGTCTTGAGGCTTGAACTTGGATACAGGCTTGGGGTCTTGAGGCTTGAGCATGAAGATAGCATGGGGTCTTGAGGCTTGAGCTTGCAGAGAGGCTTGGGTCTTGAGGCTTGAGCTTGGAGACATACTTGGGCTCTTGAGGCTTGAGCTTGGAGATAGGTTTGAGCTTGGACACAGGTTTGGGGTTTTCAGGCTAGAGCTTTGAGACAGGCTTGGGGTATCGTGGCTTGAGCTTGGAGAAAGGCTCGGGGTCTTGAGGCTTGAGCTTGGAGACAGGCTTTGGGACTTGAGGCTTGAGCTTGGAGACAGGCTTGCGGTCTTGTGGCTTGAGGTTGGAGACAGGCTTGGGGTCTTGAGGCTTGAGCTTGCAGACAGGCATGTGGTCTTGAGGCTGGAGCTTGGATACAGTCTGAGGTTCTTGACACTGGAACTTGGAGACAGGCTGGGGGTCTTGAGGCTTGAGCTTAGCGACAGGCTGGGGGTCTTTAGGCTTGAGCTTGGAGACAGGCTTGTAGTCTTGAGGCTTGAGCTTGGATACAGGCTTGGGGTCTTGAGACTTGAGCTTGGAGTCAGGCTTGGGGTCTTGAGGCTTGAGCTTGGAGACAGTCTCGGGGTCTTGAGGCTTGAGCTTGGATACAGGCTCGGGTTCTTGAGGCTTCAACTTGGAGACAGGTTTGGGGTCTTGAGGCTTGAGCTTGGAGACAGGCTTGGGGTTTTGAAGCCTGTGCTTTGACACAGGCTTGGGTCTTGAGGCTTGAGCTTGGCGACAGACTTGAGGTATTGAGGCTTGAGCTTGGATACAGGCTTGGGGTCTTGAGGCTTGAGCATGAAGATAGCGTAGGGTTTTGAGGCTTGAGCTTGCAGAGAGGCTTGGGTCTTGAGGCTTGAGCTTGGAGACATACTTGGGGTCTTGAGGCTTGAGCTTGGAGATAGGTTTGAGCTTGGACACAGGTTTGGGGTTTTCAGGCTAGAGCTTTGAGACAGGCTTGGGGTATCGTGGCTTGAGCTTGGAGAAAGGCTCGGGGCCTTGAGGCTTGAGCTTGGAGACAGGCTTTGGGACTTGAGGCTTGAGCTTTGAGACAGGCTTGCGGTCTTGTGGCTTGAGGTTGGAAACAGGCTTGGGGTCTTGAGGCTTGAGCTTGCAGACAGGCATGTGGTCTTGAGGCTGGAGCTTGGATACAGTCTGGGGTTCTTGACACTGGAGCTTGGAGACAGGCTGGGGGTCTTGAGGCTTGAGCTTAGCGACAGGCTGGGGGTCTTTAGGCTTGAGCTTGGAGACAGGCTTGGGGTCTTGAGGCTTGGGCTTGGAGACAGGCTTGGGATCCTGAGGCTTGAGCTTTTAGACAAGCTGGGGGTCTTGAGGCTTGAGATTGGAGACAGGCTTAGTAGTCTATGCTAGAGTTTAGAGACAGGCTTGGGGTCTTGAGGCTTGAGCTTGGAGACAGTCTCGGGGTCTTGAGGCTTGAGCTTGGAGACAGGCTCGGGGTCTTGAGGCTTGAGCTTGGCGACAGGCCTGGGGTCTTGAGGCTTGAGGTTGGAGACAGGCTCGGGTTCTTGAGGCTTGAGGTTGGAGACAGGTTTGGGTCTTGAGGTTTGAGCTTGGAGACAGGCTTGAGGTATTGAGGCTTGAGGTTGGAGAGAAGCTTGGGGTCATGCGGTTTGATCTTGGAGACAGGCTTGGGGTGTTGAGGCTTGAGCTTGGAGACAGGCTTGGGGTGTTGAGGCTTGATCTTGGAGACAGGCTTGGGATGTTGAGGCTTGAGCTTGTATACAGGTTTGCGGTCTTGATGCTTCAGGTTGGAGACAGGCTTGGTGTCTTGTGGCTTGAGCTTGGAGACAGGCTCGGGGTCTTGAGGCTTGAGCTTGGAGACAGGCTCGGGGTCTCGAGGGTTGAGCTTGGCGACAGGCCTGGTGTCTTGAGGCTTGAGCTTGGAGACAGGCTCGGGTTCTTGAGGCTTGAGGTTGGAGACAGGTTTGGGGTCTTGAGGTTTGAGCTTGGAGACAGGCTTGGGGTCTTGAGGCTTGAGTTTGGAGACAGGCTTGGGGTGTTGAGGCTTGAGCTTGGAGACAGGCTTGGGGTGTTGAGGCTTGATCTTAGAGACTGGCGTGGGATGTTGAGGCTTGAGCTTGGCGACAGGCTCGGGGTCTTGAGGCTTGAGCTTGGAGAGCGGCTGGACGTCTTGAGTCTTGAGCTTGGAGACAGGCTTGGGGTCTTGAGGCTTGAGCTTGTATACAGGCTTGGGGTCTTGAGGCTTCAGGTTGGAGACAGGCTTGGGGTCTTCAGCTTGAAGAGAGTCTTGGGGTCTTGAGGCTTGAGCTTGCAGACAGGCATGTGGTCTTGAGGCTGGAGCTTGGAGACAGGCTTGGGGTCTTGAGGCGTGGGCTTGGAGACAGGCTTGTTGTCTTGAGGCATGAGCTTGGTGACAGGCTCGGGGTCTTGAGGCTTCAGCTTGGAGACAGGCTTGGGGTCTTGATGCTTGAGCTTGGAGACAGGCTCGGGGTCTTGAGGCTTGAGCTTGGAGACAGTCTTGAGGTCTTGAGGCTTGAGCTTGGAGACAGGCTCGGGTTCTTGAGGCTTGAGTTTGGAGATAGGTTTGGGGTCATGAGGCTTGATCTTGGAGACGGGCTTGGGGTCTTGAGGCTTGAGCTTGGAGACAGGCAGGGGGTTTTGCGGCTTGAGCTGGCGTCAGGCTCGGGGTCTTGAGGGTTGAACTTGGATACAGGCTTGGGGTCTTGAGGCTTGAGCATGAAGATAGCATGGGGTCTTGAGGCTTGAGCTTGCAGAGAGGCTTGGGTCTTGAGGCTTGAGCTTGGAGACATACTTGGGCTCTTGAGGCTTGAGCTTGGAGATAGGTTTGAGCTTGGACACAGGTTTGGGGTTTTCAGGCTAGAGCTTTGAGACAGGCTTGGGGTATCGTGGCTTGAGCTTGGAGACAGGCTTTGGGACTTGAGGCTTGAGCTTTGAGACAGGCTTGCGGTCTTGTGGCTTGAGGTTGGAGACAGGCTTGGGGTCTTGAGGCTGGAGGTTGGATACAGTCTGAGGTTCTTGACACTGGAACTTGGAGACAGGCTGGGGGTCTTGAGGCTTGAGCTTAGCGACAGGCTGGGGGTCTTTAGGCTTGAGCTTGGAGACAGGCTTGTAGTCTTGAGGCTTGAGCTTGGATACAGGCTTGGGGTCTTGAGACTTGAGCTTGGAGTCAGGCTTGGGGTCTTGAGGCTTGAGCTTGGAGACAGTCTCGGGGTCTTGAGGCTTGAGCTTGGATACAGGCTCGGGTTCTTGAGGCTTCAACTTGGAGACAGGTTTGGGGTCTTGAGGCTTGAGCTTGGAGACAGGCTTGGGGTTTTGAAGCCTGTGCTTTGACACAGGCTTGGGTCTTGAGGCTTGAGCTTGGCGACAGACTTGAGGTATTGAGGCTTGAGCTTGGATACAGGCTTGGGGTCTTGAGGCTTGAGCATGAAGATAGCGTAGGGTTTTGAGGCTTGAGCTTGCAGAGAGGCTTGGGTCTTGAGGCTTGAGCTTGGAGACATACTTGGGGTCTTGAGGCTTGAGCTTGGAGATAGGTTTGAGCTTGGACACAGGTTTGGGGTTTTCAGGCTAGAGCTTTGAGACAGGCTTGGGGTATCGTGGCTTGAGCTTGGAGAAAGGCTCGGGGCCTTGAGGCTTGAGCTTGGAGACAGGCTTTGGGACTTGAGGCTTGAGCTTTGAGACAGGCTTGCGGTCTTGTGGCTTGAGGTTGGAAACAGGCTTGGGGTCTTGAGGCTTGAGCTTGCAGACAGGCATGTGGTCTTGAGGCTGGAGCTTGGATACAGTCTGGGGTTCTTGACACTGGAGCTTGGAGACAGGCTGGGGGTCTTGAGGCTTGAGCTTAGCGACAGGCTGGGGGTCTTTAGGCTTGAGCTTGGAGACAGGCTTGGGGTCTTGAGGCTTGGGCTTGGAGACAGGCTTGGGATCCTGAGGCTTGAGCTTTTAGATAAGCTGGGGGTCTTGAGGCTTGAGATTGGAGACAGGCTTAGTAGTCTATGCTAGAGTTTAGAGACAGGCTTGGGGTCTTGAGGCTTGAGCTTGGAGACAGTCTCGGGGTCTTGAGGCTTGAGCTTGGAGACAGGCTCGGGGCCTTGAGGCTTGAGCTTGGCGACAGGCCTGGGGTCTTGAGGCTTGAGCTTGGAGACAGGCTCGGGTTCTTGAGGCTTGAGGTTGGAGACAGGTTTGGGTCTTGAGGTTTGAGCTTGGAGACAGGCTTGAGGTATTGAGGCTTGAGCTTGGAGAGAAGCTTGGGGTCATGCGGTTTGATCTTGGAGAGAGGCTTGGGGTGTTGAGGCTTGAGCTTGGAGACAGGCTTGGGGTGTTGAGGCTTGATCTTGGAGACAGGCTTGGGATGTTGAGGCTTGAGCTTGTATACAGGTTTGCGGTCTTGATGCTTCAGGTTGGAGACAGGCTTGGGGTCTTGTGGCTTGAGCTTGGAGACAGGCTCGGGGTCTTGAGGCTTGAGCTTGGAGACAGGCTCGGGGTCTCGAGGCTTGAGCTTGGCGACAGGCCTGGTGTCTTGAGGCTTGAGCTTGGAGACAGGCTCGGGTTCTTGAGGCTTGAGGTTGGAGACAGGTTTGGGGTCTTGAGGTTTGAGCTTGGAGACAGGCTTGGGGTCTTGAGGCTTGAGTTTGGAGACAGGCTTGGGGTGTTGAGGCTTGAGCTTGGAGACAGGCTTGGGGTGTTGAGGCTTGATCTTAGAGACTGGCTTGGGATGTTGAGGCTTGAGCTTGGAGACAGGCTCGGGGTCTTGAGGCTTGAGCTTGGAGAGCGGCTGGACGTCTTGAGTCTTGAGCTTGGAGACAGGCTTGGGGTCTTGAGGCTTGAGCTTGTATACAGGCTTGGGGTCTTGAGGCTTCAGGTTGGAGACAGGCTTGGGGTCTTCAGCTTGAAGAGAGTCTTGGGGTCTTGAGGCTTGAGCTTGCAGACAGGCATGTGGTCTTGAGGCTGGAGCTTGGAGACAGGCTTGGGGTCTTGAGGCTTGGGCTTGGAGACAGGCTTGTTGTCTTGAGGCATGAGCTTGGTGACAGGCTCGGGGTCTTGAGGCTTCAGCTTGGAGACAGGCTTGGGGTCTTGATGCTTGAGCTTGGAGACAGGCTCGGGGTCCTGAGGCTTGAGCTTGGAGACAGTCTTGAGGTCTTGAGGCTTGAGCTTGGAGACAGGCTCGGGTTCTTGAGGCTTGAGTTTGGAGATAGGTTTGGGGTCTTGAGGCTTGATCTTGGAGACGGGCTTGGGGTCTTGAGGCTTGAGCTTGGAGACAGGCAGGGGGTCTTGCGGCTTGAGCTGGCGACAGGCTCGGGGTCTTGAGGCTTGAACTTGGATACAGGCTTGGGGTCTTGAGGCTTGAGCATGATGATAGCGTGGGGTCTTGAGGCTTGAGCTTGCAGAGAGGCTTGGGTCTTGAGGCTTGAGCTTGGAGACATACTTGGGGTCTTGAGGCTTGAGCTTGGAGATAGGTTTGAGCTTGGACACAGGTTTGGGGTTTTCAGGCTAGAGCTTTGAGACAGGCTTGGGGTATCGTGGCTTGAGCTTGGAGAAAGGCTCGGGGTCTTGAGGCTTGAGCTTGGAGACAGGCTTTGGGACTTGAGGCTTGAGCTTGGAGACAGGCTTGCGGTCTTGTGGCTTGAGGTTGGAGACAGGCTTGGGGTCTTGAGGCTTGAGCTTGCAGACAGGCATGTGGTCTTGAGGCTTGAGCTTGGATACAGGCTCGGGTTCTTGAGGCTTCAACTTGGAGACAGGTTTGGGGTCTTGAGGCTTGAGCTTAGCGACAGGCTGGGGGTCTTTAGGCTTGAGCTTGGAGACAGGCTTGGGGTCTTGAGACTTGAGCTTGGAGTCAGGCTTGGGGTCTTGAGGCTTGAGCTTGGAGACAGTCTCGGGATCTTGAGGCTTGAGCTTGGATACAGGCTCGGGTTCTTGAGGCTTCAACTTGGAGACAGGTTTGGGGTCTTGAGGCTTGAGCTTGGAGACAGGCTTGGGGTTTTGAAGCCTGTGCTTTGACACAGGCTTGGGTCTTGAGGCTTGAGCTTGGCGACAGACTTGAGGTATTGAGGCTTGAGCTTGGATACAGGCTTGGGGACTTGAGGCTTGAGCATGAAGATAGCGTGGGGTCTTGAGGCTTGAGATTGCGGAGAGGCTTGGGTCTTGATGCTTGAGCTTGGAGACATACTTGGGGTCTTGAGGCTTGAGCTTGGAAATAGGTTTGAGCTTGGACACAGGTTTGGGGTTTTCAGGCTAGAGTTTTGAGACAGGCTTGGGGTATCGTGGCTTGAGCTTGGAGACAGGCTTGGGGTCTTGAGGCTTGAGTTTGCAGACAGGCATGTGGTCTTGAGGCTGGAGCTTGGAGACAGGCTGGGGTTCTTGACACTGGAGCTTGGAGACAGGCTCGGGGTCTTGAGGCTTGAGCTTGGAGACAGGCTCGGGGTCTTGAGGCTTGAGCTTGGCGACAGGCCTGGGGTCTTGAGGCTTGAGCTTGGAGACAGGCTCGGGTTCTTGAGGCTTGAGGTTGGAGACAGGTTTGGGTCTTGAGGTTTGAGCTTGGAGACAGGCTTGAGGTATTGAGGCTTGAGCTTGGAGAGAAGCTTGGGGTCATGCGGTTTGATCTTGGAGACAGGCTTGGGGTGTTGAGGCTTGAGCTTGGAGACAGGCTTGGGGTGTTGAGGCTTGATCTTGTAGACAGGCTTGGGATGTTGAGGCTTGAGCTTGTATACAGGTTTGCGGTCTTGACGCTTCAGGTTGCAGACCGGCTTGGGGTCTTGTGGCTTGAGCTTGGAGACAGGCTTGGGGTCTTGAGGCTTGAGTTTGCAGACAGGCATGTGGTCTTGAGGCTGGAGCTTGGAGACAGGCTGGGGTTCTTGACACTGGAGCATGGAGACAGGCTCGGGGTCTTGAGGCTTGAGCTTGGAGACAGTCTCGGGGTCTTGAGGCTTGAGCTTGGCGACAGGCCTGGGGTCTTGAGGCTTGAGCTTGGAGACAGGCTCGGGGTCTTGAGGCTTGAGCTTGGCGACAGGCCTGGGGTCTTGAGGCTTGAGCTTGGAGACAGGCTCGGGTTCTTGAGGCTTGAGGTTGGAGACAGGTTTGGGTCTTGAGGTTTGAGCTTGGAGACAGGCTTGAGGTATTGAGGCTTGAGCTTGGAGAGAAGCTTGGGGTCATGCGGTTTGATCTTGGAGACAGGCTTGGGGTGTTGAGGCTTGAGCTTGGAGACAGGCTTGGGGTGTTGAGGCTTGATCTTGTAGACAGGCTTGGGATGTTGAGGCTTGAGCTTGTATACAGGTTTGCGGTCTTGACGCTTCAGGTTGCAGACAGGCTTGGGGTCTTGTGGTTTGAGCTTGGAGACAGTCTTGAGGTCTTGAGGCTTGAGCTTGGAGACAGGCTCGGGTCTTGAGGCTTGAGTTTGGAGATAGGTTTGGGGTCATGAGGCTTGATCTTGGAGACGGGCTTGGGGTCTTGAGGCTTGAGCTTGGAGACAGGCAGGGGGTCTTGCGGCTTGAGCTGGCGACAGGCTCGGGGTCTTGAGGCTTGAACTTGGATACAGGCTTGGGGTCTTGAGGCTTGAGCATAAAGATAGCGTGGGGTCTTGAGGCTTGAGCTTGCAGAGGGGCTTGGGTCTTGAGGCTTGAGCTTGGAGACATACTTGGGGTCTTGAGGCTTGAGCTTGGAGATAGGTTTGAGCTTGGACACAGGTTTGGGGTTTTCAGGCTAGAGCTTTGAGACAGGCTTGGGGTATCGTGGCTTGAGCTTGGAGAAAGGCTCGGGGTCTTGAGGCTTGAGCTTGGAGACAGGCTTTGGGACTTGAGGCTTGAGCTTTGAGACAGGCTTGCGGTCTTGTGGCTTGAGGTTGGAAACAGGCTTGGGGTCTTGAGGCTTGAGCTTGCAGACAGGCATGTGGTCTTGAGGCTGGAGCTTGGATACAGTCTGGGGTTCTTGACACTGGAGCTTGGAGACAGGCTGGGGGTCTTGAGGCTTGAGCTTAGCGACAGGCTGGGGGTCTTTAGGCTTGAGCTTGGAGACAGGCTTGGGGTCTTGAGGCTTGGGCTTGGAGACAGGCTTGGGATCCTGAGGCTTGAGCTTTTAGACAAGCTGGGGGTCTTGAGGCTTGAGATTGGAGACAGGCTTAGTAGTCTATGCTAGAGTTTAGAGACAGGCTTGGGGTCTTGAGGCTTGAGCTTGGAGACAGTCTCGGGGTCTTGAGGCTTGAGCTTGGATACAGGCTCGGGTTCTTGAGGCTTCAACTTGGAGACAGGTTTGGGGTCTTGAGGCTTGAGCTTGGAGACAGGCTTGAGGTTTTGAAGCCTGTGCTTTGACAGAGGCTTGGGTCTTGAGGCTTGAGCTTGGCGACAGACTTGAGGTATTGAGGCTTGAGCTTGGAGAGAAGCTTGGGGTCATGAGGTTTGATCTTGGAGACAGGCTTGGGGTGTTGAGGCTTGAGCTTGGAGACAGGCTTGGGGTGTTGAGGCTTGATCTTGTAGAGAGTCTTGGGATGTTGAGGCTTGAGCTTGTATACAGGTTTGCGGTCTTGACGCTTCAGGTTGCAGACAGGCTTGGGGTCTTGTGGCTTGAGCTTGGAGACAGGCTTGGGGTCTTGAGGCTTGAGCTTGCAGACAGGCATGTGGTCTTGAGGCTGGAGCTTGGAGACAGGCTGGGGTTCTTGACACTGGAGCTTGGAGACAGGCTCGGGGTCTTGAGACTTGAGCTTGGAGACAGGCTCGGGGTCTTGAGGCTTGAGCTTGGCGACAGGCCTGGGGTCTTGAGGCTTGAGCTTGGAGACAGGCTCGGGTTCTTGAGGCTTGAGGTTGGAGACAGGTTTGGGTCTTGAGGTTTGAGCTTGGAGACAGGCTTGAGGTATTGAGGCTTGAGCTTGGAGAGAAGCTTGGGGTCATGCGGTTTGATCTTGGAGACAGGCTTGGGGTGTTGAGGCTTGAGCTTGGAGACAGGCTTGGGGTGTTGAGGCTTGATCTTGTAGACAGGCTTGGGATGTTGAGGCTTGAGCTTGTATACAGGTTTGCGGTCTTGACGCTTCAGGTTGCAGACAGGCTTGGGGTCTTGTGGCTTGAGCTTGGAGACAGGCTTGGGGTCTTGAGGCTTGAGCTTGCAGACAGGCATGTGGTCTTGAGGCTGGAGCTTGGAGACAGGCTGGGGTTCTTGACACTGGAGCATGGAGACAGGCTCGGGGTCTTGAGGCTTGAGCTTGGAGACAGGCTCGGGGTCTTGAGGCTTGAGCTTGGCGACAGGCCTGGGGTCTTGAGGCTTGAGCTTGGAGACAGGCTCGGGGTCTTGAGGCTTGAGCTTGGCGACAGGCCTGGGGTCTTGAGGCTTGAGCTTGGAGACAGGCTCGGGTTCTTGAGGCTTGAGGTTGGAGACAGGTTTGGGTCTTGAGGTTTGAGCTTGGAGACAGGCTTGAGGTATTGAGGCTTGAGCTTGGAGAGAAGCTTGGGATCATGCGGTTTGATCTTGGAGACAGGCTTGGGGTGTTGAGGCTTGAGCTTGGAGACAGGCTTGGGGTGTTGAGGCTTGATCTTGTAGACAGGCTTGGGATGTTGAGGCTTGATCTTGTAGACAGGCTTGGGATGTTGAGGATTGAGCTTGCATACAGGCTTGGGGTCTTGAGGCTTCAGGTTGGAGACAGGCTTGGGGTCTTCAGCTTGGAGACAGTCTTGGGGTCTTGAGGCTTGAGCTTGCAGACAGGCATGTGGTCTTGAGGCTGGAGCTTGGAAACAGGCTTGGGGTCTTGAGGCTTAGGCTTGGAGGCAGGCTTGTTGTCTTGAGGCATGAGCTTGGTGACAGGCTCGGGGTCTTCAGGCTTGAGCTTGGAGACAGGCTTGGGGTCTTGAAGCTTGAGCTTGGAGACAGGCTCGGGGTCTTGAGGCTTGAGCTTGGAGACAGGCTTGAGGTCTTGAGGCTTGAGATTGGAGACAGGCTTGGGGTCTTGAGGCTTGAGCTTGGAGACAGGCTCGGGTTCTTGAGGCTTGAGCTTGGAGACAGGTTTGGGGTCATGAGGCTTGATCTTGGAGACGGGCTTGGGGTCTTGAGGCTTGAGCTTGGATACAGGCCTGGGGTCTTGAGGCTTGAGCATGAAGATAGGCGTGGGGTCTTGAGGCTTGAGCTTGCAGAGAGGCTTGGGTCCTGAGGCTTGAGCTTGCAGACAGGCATGTGGTCTTGAGGCTGGAGCTTGGATACAGTCTGGGGTTCTTGACACTGGAGCTTGGAGACAGGCTTGGGGTCTTGAGGCTTGGGCTTGGAGACAGGCTTGTTGTCTTGAGGCATGAGCTTGGTGACAGGCTCGGGGTCTTGAGGCTTGAGCTTGGAGACAGGCTTGGGGTCTTGAGACTTGAGCTTGGAGACAGGCTCGGGGTCTTTAGGCTTGAGCTTGGAGACAGGCTTGAGGTCTTGAGGCTTGAGCTTGGAGACAGGCTTGGGGTCTTGAGGCTTGAGCTTGGTGACAGGCTCGGGTTCTTGAGGCTTGAGCTTGGAGACAGGCTTGGGGTCTTGAGGATTGGGCTTAGAGACAGGCTTGTGGTCTTGACGCTTGAGCTTGGAGTGAGGATTGGTGTCTTGAGGCTTGAGCTTGGAGTGAGGCTTGGGGTCTTGAGGCTTGAGCTTTGAGTGAAGCTTGGGGACTTGAGGCTTGAGCTTGGAGACTGGCTTGGTGTCTTGAGGCTTGAGCTTGGAGACAGGCTCGGAGTCTTGAGGCTTGAGCTTGGAGACATTTCTGGAATTTTGAGGTTTGAGCTTGTAGACAGGCTCGGGGTCTTGAGGCTTGAGCTTGGAGACAGGCTCGGGCTCTTCTGGCTTGAGCTTCGAGACAGGCTGGGGGTCTTGTGGCTTGAGCTTGGAGACAGGCTGGGGGTAATGAGGCTTGAGCTTGGAGACAGGCTTGAGGTCTTATGGCTTGGGCATGGAGACAGGCTTGGGGCATTGAGGCTTGAGCTCGGACAGAGGCTTGGGGTCTTGAGGCTTGAGCTTGGAGACAGGCTTGGCGTCTTGAGGCTTGAGCTTGTTGACAGGCTTGGGGTCTTGAGGCTTGTTATTGGAGACAGGCTCGGGGTCTTGAGGCTTGAGCTTGGAGACGGGCTTTGGGTCTTGAGGCTTGAGCTTGGAGACAGGCTTGGGGTCTTAAGTCTTGAGCTTGGAGTGAGGTTTGGGGTCTTGAGGCTTGAGCTTGGAGACAGACTTCAGGTATTGAGGCTTGAGCTTGGAGAGAAGCTTGGGGTCATGAGGCTTGATCTTGGAGACAGGCTTGAGCTTGGAGACAGGCTTGGGATGTTCAGGCTTGATCTTGGAGACAGGCTTTGGATGTTGATGCTTGAGCTTGGAGACAGGCTTGGGGTCTTGAGGCTTGAGCTTGGAGACAGGTTTGGGGTCTTGAGGCTTGAACTTGGAGACAGGCTTGGGGTCTTGAGGCTTGAGCTTGGAGATAGGCTTGGGGTCTTGAGGCTTGAGGTTGTATACAGGTTTGCGGTCTTGACGCTTCAGGTTGCAGAGAGGCTTGGGGTCTTGTGGCTTGAGCTTGGAGACAGGCTTGGGGTCTTGAGGCTTGAGCTTGCAGACAGGCATGTGCTCTTGAGGCTGGAGCTTGGAGACAGGCTGGGGTTCTTGACACTGGAGCTTGGAGACAGGCCTGGGGTCTTGAGGCTTGAGCTTGTAGACAGGCTCGGGTTCTTGAGGCTTGAGGTTGGAGACAGGTTTGGGGTCTTGAGGTTTGAGCGTGGAGACAGGCTTGAGGTCTTGAGGCTTGAGTTTGGAGACAGGCTTGGGGTGTTGAGGCTTGAGCTTGGGGACAGGCTTGGGGTGTTGAGGCTTGATCTTGGAGACAGGCTTGGGATGTTGAGGCTTGAGCTTGGAGACAGGCTGGGGGTCTTGAGGCTTGAGCTTGGAGAGCGGCTGGAGGTCTTGAGTCTTGAGCTTGGAGACAGGCTTGGGGTCTTGCGGCTTGAGCTTGTATACAGGCATGGGGTCTTGAGGCTTCAGGTTGGAGACAGGCTTGGGGTCTTCAGCTTGGAGACAGTCTTGGGGTCTTGAGGCTTGAGCTTGCAGACAGGCATGTGGTCTTGAGGCTGGAGCTTGGAGACAGGCTTGGGGTCTTGAGGCTTGGGCTTGGAGTCAGGCTTGTTGTCTTGAGGCATGAGCTTGGTGACAGGCTCGGGGTCTTGAGGCTTGAGCTTGGAGACAGGCTTGGGGTCTTGAAGCTTGAGCTTGGAGACAGGCTTTGGGAGTTGAGGCTTGAGCTTGGAGACAGGCTTGCGGTCTTGTGGCTTGAGGTTGGAAACAGGCTTGGGGTCTTGAGGCTTGAGCATTGGATACAGTCTGGGGTTCTTGACACTGGAGCTTGGAGACAGGCTGGGGGTCTTGAGGCTTGAGCTTAGCGACAGGCTGGGGGTCTTTAGGCTTGAGCTTGGAGACAGGCTTGGGGTCTTGAGGCTTGGGCTTGGAGACAGGCTTGGGATCCTGAGGCTTGAGCTTTTAGACAAGCTGGGGGTCTTGAGGCTTGAGATTGGAGACAGGCTTAGTAGTCTATGCTAGAGTTTAGAGACAGGCTCGGGGTCTTGAGGCTTGAGCTTGGATAC
>NW_027275588.1:0-55034 GCF_030028105.1 Mobula birostris | reverse complement strand
CTTCTCTGCGACACTGCACATTCTCTGCTACACTGCTCAATCTCTGCTACACTGATCAATCTCTGCTACACTGCACAATCTCTGCTACACTGCTCAATCTGTGCTACACTGATCAAAATCTGCTACACTGATGAATCTAACCCCTCTCTGCTACACTGATCAATCTCTGCTACACTGATAAATCTAACCCCTCTCTGCTACACTGCTCAATCTCTGCTACACTGCTCAATCTAACCCCACTGTTCTACACTGCTCAATCTCTGCTACACTGATCAATCTCTGCTACACTGCCCAATCTCTGCTGCACTGATCAATCTGTGCTACGCTGATCAATCTCTACTATACTGCTCAATCTCTGATACACTGATCAATCTCTGCGACACTGCTCCATCTCTGCTACACCGATCAATCTCTGCTACACTTATCAATCTCTGCTACACTGAATAATCTCTGCTACACTGCTCATCTCTGCTACACTGCTCAATCTCTGCTACACTGCTCAATATCTGCTACACTGATCAATCTCTGCTACACTGCTCCATCTCTGCTACACTGATCAATCTCTGCTACACTTATCAATCTCTGCTACACTGATTAATCTCTGCTACACTGATCAATCTCTGGTACACTGATCAATCTCTCCCCTCTCTGCTACACTGCTCAATCTATCCCCTCTCTGCTGCACTGCTCAATCTAACCCCACTGTTCTACACTGCTCAATCTCTGCTGCACTGATGAATCTCTGCTACACTGTTCAATCTCTGCTGCACTGATCAATCTCTGCTACACTGATGAATCTCTGCTACACTGCTCAATCTCTGCTACACTGATCAATCTCTGCTACACTGATAAATCTAACCCCTCTCTGCTACACTGCTCAATCTCTGCTACACTGCTCAATCTAACCCCACTGTTCTACACTGCTCAATCTCTGCTACACTGATCAATCTCTGCTACACTGCCCAATCTCTGCTACACTGATCAATCTGTGCTACGCTGATCAATCTCTACTATACTGCTCAATCTCTGATACACTGATCAATCTCTGCGACACTGCTCCATCTCTGCTACACCGATCAATCTCTGCTACACTTATCAATCTCTGCTACACTGATTAATCTCTGCTACACTGATCAATCTCTGGTACACTGATCAATCTATCCCCTCTCTGCTACACTGCTCAATCTATCCCCTCTCTGCGACACTGCTCAATCTAACCCCACTGTTCTACACTGCTCAATCTCTGCTGCACTGATGAATCTCTGCTACACTGTTCAATCTCTGCTACACTGATCAATCTCTGCTACACTGATCAATCTCTGGTACACTGATCAATCTAACCCCTCTCTGCTACACTGATCAATCTATACCCTCTCTGCTACACTGCTCAATCTAACCCCACTGTTCTACAGTGCTCAATCTCTGCTGCACTGATCAATCTCTGCTGCACTGCTCAATCTCTGCTACACTGATCAACTTCTGCTGCACTGATCAATCTCTGCTACACTGATCAATCTCTGCTACTCTGCTCAATCTCTGCTACACTGATCAATCTCTGCTACACTGATCAATCTCTGCTGCACTGCTCAATCTCTGCTACACTGCTCAATCTCTACTACACTGATCAACCTCTGCTACACTGATCAATCTCTGCTACACTGATCACTCTAACCCCTCTCTGCTACACTGATCAATCTGTGCTATACTGATCAATCTCGGCTACACTGATCAATCTAACCCCTCTCTGCTACACTAATCAATCTCTGCTACACTGATCAATCTCTGCTGCAATGATCAATATCTGCTACACTGCTCAATGTCTGCTGCACTGATCAATCTCTGCTACACTGCTCAATCTCTGCTACACTGCTCAATCTCTGCTACACTGATCAATCTCTGCTACACTGATAAATCTAACCCTTCTCTGCTACACTGCTCAATCTCTGCTACACTGATCAATCTAACCCCTCTCTGCAACACTGCTCAATCTCTGCTACAATGATCAATCTCTGCTACACTGCTCAATCTCTGCTACACTGCTCAATCTCTGCTACACTGATGAATCTCTGCGACACTGATCAATCTCTGCTACACTGATAAATCTAATCCTTCTCTGCGACACTGCTCAATCTCTGCTACACTGCTCAATCTCTGCTACACTGATCAATCTCTGCTACACTGCACAATCTCTGCTACACTGCTCAATCTGTGCTACACTGATCAATCTCTGCTACACTGATGAATCTAACCCCTCTCTGCTACACTGATCAATCTCTGCTACACTGATAAATCTAACCCCTCTCTGCTACACTGCTCAATCTCTGCTACACTGCTCAATCTAACCCCACTGTTCTACACTGCTCAATCTCTGCTACACTGATCAATCTCTGCTACACTGCTCAATCTCTGCTACACTGATTAATCTGTGCTACGCTGATCAATCTCTACTATACTGCTCAATCTCTGATACACTGATCAATCTCTGCGACACTGCTCCATCTCTGCTACACTGATCAATCTATACTACACTGATCAATCTCTGCTACACTGATTAATCTCTGCTACACTGCTCAGTCTCTGGTACACTGATCAATCTAACCCCTCTCTGCTACATTGCTAAATCTCTGCTGCAATGATCAATATCTGCTACACTGCTCAATCTCTGCTACACTGCTCAATCTCTGCTACACTGATCAATCTCTATACACTGATAAATCTAACCCTTCTCTGCTACACTGCTCAATCTCTGCTACACTGATCAATCAAACCCCTCTCTGCAACACTGCTCAATCTCTGCTACAATGATCAATATCTGGTACACTGCTCAATCTCTGCTACACTGATCAATCTCTGCTACACTGATAAATCTAACCCTTCTCTGCTACACTGCTCAATCTCTGCTACACTGATCAATCTAACCCCTCTCTGCTACACTGCTCAATGTCTGCTGCACTGATCAATCTCTGCTACACTGCTCAATCTCTGCTGCACTGTTCAATCTCTGCTACACTGATCAATCTCTGCTACACTGATCAATCTAACCCTTCTCTGCAACACTGCTCAATCTCTGCTACAATGATCAATATCTGCTACACTGCTCAATCTCTGCTGCACTGATCAATCTCTGCTACACTGCTCAATCTCTGCTACAATGCTCAATCTCTGCTACACTGATCAATCTCTGCTACACTGCTCAATCTCTGCTACACTGCTCCATCTCTGCTACACTGCTCAATCACTGCTACACTG
Source organism: Mobula birostris (assembly GCF_030028105.1). NCBI lineage: Eukaryota > Metazoa > Chordata > Chondrichthyes > Myliobatiformes > Myliobatidae > Mobula > Mobula birostris. The sequence continues at coordinate 51,785 of NW_027275588.1, read as the reverse complement.
ATGAATCTCTGCTACACTGATCAATCTCTGCTACACTGATAAATCTCTGCTACACTGATAAATCTAATCCTTCTCTGCGACACTGCACAATCTCTGCTACACTGCTCAATCTCTGCTACACTGATCAATCTCTGCTACACTGCACAATCTCTGCTACACTGCTCAATCTGTGCTACACTGATCAATCTCTGCTACACTGATGAATCTAACCCCTCTCTGCTACACTGATCAATCTCTGCTACACTGATAAATCTAACCCCTCTCTGCTACACTGCTCAATCTCTGCTACACTGATCAATCTCTGCAACACTGCTCAATCTCTGCTACACTGATCAATCTCTGCTACTCTGCTCAATCTCTGCTACACTGATCAATCTCTGCTACTCTGCTCAATCTCTGCTACACTGATTAATCTCTGCTACACTGATCAATCTCTGCTACACGGCTCAATCTGTGCTACACTGCTCAATCTCTACTACACTGATCAATCCCTGCTACACTGATCAATCTAACCCCTCTCTGCTGCACTGCTGAATCTTTGCTACACTGCTCAATCTCTGCTACACTGATCAATCTGTGCTACACTGCTCAATCTCTGCTACACTGATCAATCTGTGCTACACTGCTCAATCTCTGCTACACTGATCAATCTCTGCTGCACTGATCTATCAACCCCTCTCTTCTGCACTGCTCAATATCTGCTACACTGATTAATCTCTGCGACACTGCTCAATCTCTGGTACACTGATCAATCTCTGCTACATTGATCAATCTAACCCCTCTCTGCTACACTGATCAATCTCTGCTACACAGCTGAATCTCTGCTACACTGATCAATCTCTGCTACACTGCTCAATGTCTGCTACACTGATCAATCTGTGCTGCACTGCTGAATCTCTGCTGCACTGCTCAATCTCTGCTACACTGCTCAATCTCTGCTACACTGATAAATCTAACCCTTCTCTGCTACACTGCTCAATCTCTGCTACACTGATCAATCTAACCCTTCTCTGCTACACTGATCAATCTCTGCTACACTGATAAATCTAATCCTTCTCTGCGACACTGCTCAATCTCTGCTACACTGCTCAATCTCTGCTACACTGATCAATCTCTGCTACACTGCACAATCTCTGCTACACTGCTCAATCTGTGCTACACTGATCAATCTCTGCTACACTGATGAATCTAACCCCTCTCTGCTACACTGATCAATCTCTGCTACACTGATAAATCTAACCCCTCTCTGCTACACTGCTCAATCTCTGCTACACTGCTCAATCTAACCCCACTGTTCTACACTGCTCAATCTCTGCTACACTGATCAATCTCTGCTACACTGCTCAATCTCTGCTACACTGATCAATCTGTGCTACGCTGATCAATCTCTACTATACTGCTCAATCCCTGATACACTGATCAATCTCTGCGACACTGCTCCATCTCTGCTACACTGATCAATCTCTACTACACTGATTAATCTCTGCTACACTGATTAATCTCTGCTACACTGCTCAATCTCTGGTACACTGATCAATCTAACCCCTCTCTGCTACATTGCTCAATCTCTGCTGCAATGATCAATATCTGCTACACTGATAAATCTAACCCTTCTCTGCTACACTGCTCAATCTCTGCTACACTGATCAATCTAACCCCTCTCTGCAACACTGCTCAATCTCTGCTACAATGCTCAATCTCTGCTACACTGATCAATCTCTACTACACTGCTCAATCTCTGCTACACTGCTCAATCTCTGCTACACTGCTCAATCTCTGCTACACTGATGAATCTCTGCTACACTGATCAATCTCTGCTACACTGATAAATCTAATCCTTCTCTGCGACACTGCACATTCTCTGCTACACTGCTCAATCTCTGCTACACTGATCAATCTCTGCTACACTGCACAATCTCTGCTACACTGCTCAATCTGTGCTACACTGATCAAAATCTGCTACACTGATGAATCTAACCCCTCTCTGCTACACTGATCAATCTCTGCTACACTGATAAATCTAACCCCTCTCTGCTACACTGCTCAATCTCTGCTACACTGCTCAATCTAACCCCACTGTTCTACACTGCTCAATCTCTGCTACACTGATCAATCTCTGCTACACTGCCCAATCTCTGCTGCACTGATCAATCTGTGCTACGCTGATCAATCTCTACTGTACTGCTCAATCTCTGATACACTGATCAATCTCTGCGACACTGCTCCATCTCTGCTACACCGATCAATCTCTGCTACACTTATCAATCTCTGCTACACTGAATAATCTCTGCTACACTGCTCAATCTCTGCTACACTGCTCAATCTCTGCTACACTGCTCAATATCTGCTACACTGATCAATCTCTGCTACACTGCTCCATCTCTGCTACACTGATCAATCTCTGCTACACTTATCAATCTCTGCTACACTGATTAATCTCTGCTACACTGATCAATCTCTGGTACACTGATCAATCTCTCCCCTCTCTGCTACACTGCTCAATCTATCCCCTCTCTGCTGCACTGCTCAATCTAACCCCACTGTTCTACACTGCTCAATCTCTGCTGCACTGATGAATCTCTGCTACACTGTTCAATCTCTGCTGCACTGATCAATCTCTGCTACACTGATGAATCTCTGCTACACTGCTCAATCTCTGCTACACTGATCAATCTCTGCTACACTGATAAATCTAACCCATCTCTGCTACACTGCTCAATCTCTGCTACACTGCTCAATCTAACCCCACTGTTCTACACTGCTCAATCTCTGCTACACTGATCAATCTCTGCTACACTGCCCAATCTCTGCTACACTGATCAATCTGTGCTACGCTGATCAATCTCTACTATACTGCTCAATCTCTGATACACTGATCAATCTCTGCGACACTGCTCCATCTCTGCTACACCGATCAATCTCTGCTACACTTATCAATCTCTGCTACACTGATTAATCTCTGCTACACTGATCAATCTCTGGTACACTGATCAATCTATCCCCTCTCTGCTACACTGCTCAATCTATCCCCTCTCTGCGACACTGCTCAATCTAACCCCACTGTTCTACACTGCTCAATCTCTGCTGCACTGATGAATCTCTGCTACACTGTTCAATCTCTGCTACACTGATCAATCTCTGCTACACTGATCAATCTCTGGTACACTGATCAATCTAACCCCTCTCTGCTACACTGATCAATCTATACCCTCTCTGCTACACTGCTCAATCTAACCCCACTGTTCTACAGTGCTCAATCTCTGCTGCACTGATCAATCTCTGCTACACTGATGAATCTCTGCTACACTGCTCAATCTCTGCTGCACTGATCAATGTCTGCTACGCTGATCAATCTCTGCTACATTGATCAATCTCTGCTGCACTGATCTATCTACCCCTCTCTTCTGCACTGCTCAATCTCTGCTACACTGCTCAATCTCTGGTACACTGATCAATCTAACCCCTCTCTGCAACACTGCTCAATCTCTGCTACAATGATCAATATCTACTACACTGCTCAATCTCTGCTGCACTGATCAATCTCTGCTACACTGCTCAATCTCTGCTACACTGCTCAATCTCTGCTGCACTGCTGAATCTCTGCTACACTGCTCAATCTCTGCTACACTGATCAATCTCTGCTACACTGATCAATCTCTGCTACACTGCTCAATCTGTGCTACACTGATCAATCTCTGCTACACTGATGAATCTAACCCCCTCTGCTAAACTGATCAATCTCTGCTACACTGATCAATCTCTGCTACAATGATAAATCTAACCCCTCTCTGCTACACTGCTCAATCTCTGCTACACTGCTCAATCTAAACCCACTGTTCTACACTGCTCAATCTCTGCTAAACTGATCAATCTCTGCTACACTGATGAATCTCTGCTACGCTGCACAATCTCTGCTACACTGATCAATCTGTGCTACGCTGATCAATCTCTACTACACTGCTCAATCTCTGCAACACTGATCAATCTCTGCGACACTGCTCCATCTCTGCTACACTGATCAATCTCTACTACACTGATCAATATCTGCTACACTGATTAATCTCTGCTACACTGCTCAATCTCTGGTAAACTGATCAATCTAACCCCTCTCTGCTACACTGATCAATCTATCCCCTCTCTGCTACACTGCTCAATCTAACATCACTGTTCCACACTGCTCAATCTCTGCTACACTAATCAATCTCTGCTACACTGATCAATCTAACCCCTCTCTGCTACACTGCTCAATCTCTGCTACACTGCTCAATCTCTGCTGCACTGCTCAATCCCTGCTACACTGATCAATCTCTGCTACACTGATCAACTTCTGCTGCACTGATCAATCTCTGCTACACTGATCAATCTCTGCTACTCTGCTCAATCTCTGCTACACTGATCAATCTCTGCTACACTGATCAATCTCTGCTACACTGCTCAATCTCTGCTACACTGCTCAATCTCTACTACACTGATCAATCTCTGCTACACTGATCAATCTCTGCTACACTGATCAATCTAACCCCTCTCTGCTACACTGATCAATCTGTGCTATGCTGATCAATCTCGGCTACACTGATCAATCTAACCCCTCTCTGCTACACTAATCAATCTCTGCTACACTGATCAATCTCTGCTGCAATGATCAATATCTGCTACACTGCTCAATGTCTGCTGCACTGATCAATCTCTGCTACACTGCTCAATCTCTGCTACACTGCTCAATCTCTGCTACACTTATCAATCTAAACCCTCTCTGCAACTCTGCTCAATCTCTGCTACAATGATCAATATCTGCTACACTGCTCAATCTCTGCTGCACTGATCAATCTCTGCGACACTGCTCAATCTCTGCTACACTGCTCAATCTCTGCTACACTGATCAATCTCTGCTACACTGCACAATCTCTGCTACACTGCTCAATTTGTGCTACACTGATCAATCTCTGCTACACTGATGAATCTAACCCCTCTCTGCTACACTGATCAATCTCTGCTACACTGATAAATCTAACCCCTCTCTGCTACACTGCTCAATCTCTGCTACACTGCTCAATCTAACCCCACTGTTCTACACTGCTCAATCTCTGCTACACTGATCAATCTCTGCTACACTGCCCAATCTCTGCTGCACTGATCAATCTGTGCTACGCTGATCAATCTCTACTATACTGCTCAATCTCTGATACACTGATCAATCTCTGCGACACTGCTCCATCTCTGCTACACCGATCAATCTCTGCTACACTTATCAATCTCTGCTACACTGAATAATCTCTGCTACACTGCTCAATCTCTGCTACACTGCTCAATCTCTGCTACACTGCTCAATATCTGCTACACTGATCAATCTCTGCTACACTGCTCCATCTCTGCTACACTGATCAATCTCTGCTACACTTATCAATCTCTGCTACACTGATTAATCTCTGCTACACTGATCAATCTCTGGTACACTGATCAATCTAACCCCTCTCTGCAACACTGCTCAATCTCTCCAACAATGATCAATATCTGGTACACTGCTCAATCTCTGCTACACTGATCAATCTCTGCTACACTTATAAATCTAACCCTTCTCTGCTACACTGCTCAATCTCTGCTACACTGATGAATCTAACCCCTCTCTGCTACACTGATCAATCTCTGCTACACTGATAAATCTAACCCCTCTCTGCTACACTGCTCAATCTCTGCTACACTGATCAATCTCTGCAACACTGCTCAATCTCTGCTACACTGATCAATCTCTGCTACTCTGCTCAATCTCTGCTACACTGATCAATCTCTGCTACACTGCTCAATCTCTGCTACACTTATCAATCTAAACCCTCTCTGCAACTCTGCTCAATCTCTGCTACAATGATCAATATCTGCTACACTGCTCAATCTCTGCTGCACTGATCAATCTCTGCGACACTGCTCAATCTCTGCTACACTGCTCAATCTCTGCTACACTGATCAATCTCTGCTACACTGCACAATCTCTGCTACACTGCTCAATTTGTGCTACACTGATCAATCTCTGCTACACTGATGAATCTAACCCCTCTCTGCTACACTGATCAATCTCTGCTACACTGATAAATCTAACCCCTCTCTGCTACACTGCTCAATCTCTGCTACACTGCTCAATCTAACCCCACTGTTCTACACTGCTCAATCTCTGCTACACTGATCAATCTCTGCTACACTGCTCAATCTCTGCTACACTGATCAATCTGTGCTACGCTGATCAATCTCTACTATACTGCTCAATCTCTGATACACTGATCAATCTCTGCGACACTGCTCCATCTCTGCTACACTGATCAATCACTACTACACTGATCAATCTCTGCTACACTGATTAATCTCTGCTACACTGATCAATCTCTGCTACACTGCTCAATCTCTGCTGCACTGATCAATCTCTGAAACACTGCTCAATCTCTGCTACACTGCTCAATCTCTGCTACACTTATCAATCTCTGTACACTGATAAATCTAACCCTTCTCTGCTATACTGCTCAATCTCTGCTACACTGATTAATCTAACCCCTCTCTGCAACACTGCTCAATCTCTGCTACAATTATCAATATCTGGTACACTGCTCAATCTCTGATACACTGATCAATCTCTGCGACACTGCTCCATCTCTGCTACACTGATCAATCACTACTACACTGATCAATCTCTGCTACACTGATTAATCTCTGCTACACTGCTCAATCTCTGGTACGCTGATCAATCTCTGCCACACTGCTCAATCTCTGCTACACTGCTCAATCTCTGCTACACTGATCAATCTCTGCTACACTGCTCAATCTCTGCTGCACTGATCAATCTCTGCCACACTGCTCAATCTCTGCTACACTGCTCAATCTCTGCTACACTTATCAATCTCTGTACACTGATAAATCTAACCCTTCTCTGCTATACTGCTCAATCTCTGCTACACTGATTAATCTAACCCCTCTCTGCAACACTGCTCAATCTCTGCTACAATTATCAATATCTGGTACACTGCTCAATCTCTGCTACACTGATCAATCTCTGCTACACTGATAAATCTAACCCTTCTCTGCTACACTGCTCAATCTCTGCTACACTGATCAATCTAACCCCTCTCTGCAACACTGCTCAATCTCTCCAACAATGATCAATATCTGGTACACTGCTCAATCTCTGCTACACTGATCAATCTCTGCTACACTTATAAATCTAACCCTTCTCTGCTACACTGCTCAATCTCTGCTACACTGATGAATCTAACCCCTCTCTGCTACACTGATCAATCTCTGCTACACTGATAAATCTAACCCCTCTCTGCTACACTGCTCAATCTATGCTACACTGATCAATCTCTGCAACACTGCTCAATCTCTGCTACACTGATCAATCTCTGCTACTCTGCTCAATCTCTGCTACACTGATCAATCTCTGCTACACTGCTCAATCTCTGCTACACTTATCAATCTAAACCCTCTCTGCAACTCTGCTCAATCTCTGCTACAATGATCAATATCTGCTACACTGCTCAATCTCTGCTGCACTGATCAATCTCTGCGACACTGCTCAATCTCTGCTACACTGCTCAATCTCTGCTACACTGATCAATCTCTGCTACACTGCACAATCTCTGCTACACTGCTCAATTTGTGCTACACTGATCAATCTCTGCTACACTGATGAATCTAACCCCTCTCTGCTACACTGATCAATCTCTGCTACACTGATAAATCTAACCCCTCTCTGCTACACTGCTCAATCTCTGCTACACTGCTCAATCTAACCCCACTGTTCTACACTGCTCAATCTCTGCTACACTGATCAATCTCTGCTACACTGCTCAATCTCTGCTACACTGATCAATCTGTGCTACGCTGATCAATCTCTACTATACTGCTCAATCTCTGATACACTGATCAATCTCTGCGACACTGCTCCATCTCTGCTACACTGATCAATCACTACTACACTGATCAATCTCTGCTACACTGATTAATCTCTGCTACACTGCTCAATCTCTGGTACACTGATCAATCTCTGCCACACTGCTCAATCTCTGCTACACTGCTCAATCTCTGCTACACTGATCAATCTCTGCTACACTGCTCAATCTCTGCTGCACTGATCAATCTCTGCCACACTGCTCAATCTCTGCTACACTGCTGAATCTCTGCTACACTTATCAATCTCTGTACACTGATAAATCTAACCCTTCTCTGCTATACTGCTCAATCTCTGCTACACTGATTAATCTAACCCCTCTCTGCAACACTGCTCAATCTCTGCTACAATTATCAATATCTGGTACACTGCTCAATCTCTGCTACACTGATCAATCTCTGCTACACTGATAAATCTAACCCTTCTCTGCTACACTGCTCAATCTCTGCTACACTGATCAATCTAACCCCTCTCTGCAACACTGCTCAATCTCTCCAACAATGATCAATATCTGGTACACTGCTCAATCTCTGCTACACTGATCAATCTCTGCTACACTTATAAATCTAACCCTTCTCTGCTACACTGCTCAATCTCTGCTACACTGATGAATCTAACCCCTCTCTGCTACACTGATCAATCTCTGCTACACTGATAAATCTAACCCCTCTCTGCTACACTGCTCAATCTCTGCTACACTGATCAATCTCTGCAACACTGCTCAATCTCTGCTACACTGATCAATCTCTGCTACTCTGCTCAATCTCTGCTACACTGATCAATCTCTGCTACTCTGCTCAATCTCTGCTACACTGATTAATCTCTGCTACACTGATCAATCTCTGCTACACGGCTCAATCTGTGCTACACTGCTCAATCTCTACTACACTGATCAATCCCTGCTACACTGATCAATCTAACCCCTCTCTGCTGCACTGCTGAATCTTTGCTACACTGCTCAATCTCTGCTACACTGATCAATCTGTGCTACACTGCTCAATCTCTGCTACACTGATCAATCTGTGCTACACTGCTCAATCTCTGCTACACTGATCAATCTCTGCTGCACTGATCTATCAACCCCTCTCTTCTGCACTGCTCAATATCTGCTACACTGATTAATCTCTGCGACACTGCTCAATCTCTGGTACACTGATCAATCTCTGCTACATTGATCAATCTAACCCCTCTCTGCTACACTGATCAATCTCTGCTACACAGCTGAATCTCTGCTACACTGATCAATCTCTGCTACGCTGCTCAATGTCTGCTACACTGATCAATCTGTGCTGCACTGCTGAATCTCTGCTGCACTGCTCAATCTCTGCTACACTGCTCAATCTCTGCTACACTGATGAATCTCTGCTACACTGATCAATCTCTGCTACACTGATAAATCTAACCCTTCTCTGCTACACTGCTCAATCTCTGCTACACTGATCAATCTAACCCTTCTCTGCTACACTGATCAATCTCTGCTACACTGATAAATCTAATCCTTCTCTGCGACACTGCTCAATCTCTGCTACACTGCTCAATCTCTGCTACACTGATCAATCTCTGCTACACTGCACAATCTCTGCTACACTGCTCAATCTGTGCTACACTGATCAATCTCTGCTACACTGATGAATCTAACCCCTCTCTGCTACACTGATCAATCTCTGCTACACTGATAAATCTAACCCCTCTCTGCTACACTGCTCAATCTCTGCTACACTGCTCAATCTAACCCCACTGTTCTACACTGCTCAATCTCTGCTACACTGATCAATCTCTGCTACACTGCTCAATCTCTGCTACACTGATCAATCTGTGCTACGCTGATCAATCTCTACTATACTGCTCAATCCCTGATACACTGATCAATCTCTGCGACACTGCTCCATCTCTGCTACACTGATCAATCTCTACTACACTGATTAATCTCTGCTACACTGATTAATCTCTGCTACACTGCTCAATCTCTGGTACACTGATCAATCTAACCCCTCTCTGCTACATTGCTCAATCTATGCTGCAATGATCAATATCTGCTACACTGATAAATCTAACCCTTCTCTGCTACACTGCTCAATCTCTGCTACACTGATCAATCTAACCCCTCTCTGCTACACTGCTCAATCTCTGCTACACTGCTCAATCTAACCCCACTGTTCTACACTGCTCAATCTCTGCTACACTGATCAATCTCTGCTACACTACCCAATCTCTGCTGCACTGATCAATCTGTGCTACGCTGATCAATCTCTACTATACTGCTCAATCTCTGATACACTGATCAATCTCTGCGACACTGCTCCATCTCTGCTACACCGATCAATCTCTGCTACACTTATCAATCTCTGCTACACTGAATAATCTCTGCTACACTGCTCAATCTCTGCTACACTGCTCAATCTCTGCTACACTGCTCAATATCTGCTACACTGATCAATCTCTGCTACACTGCTCCATCTCTGCTACACTGATCAATCTCTGCTACACTTATCAATCTCTGCTACACTGATTAATCTCTGCTACACTGATCAATCTCTGGTACACTGATCAATCTCTCCCCTCTCTGCTACACTGCTCAATCTATCCCCTCTCTGCTGCACTGCTCAATCTAACCCCACTGTTCTACACTGCTCAATCTCTGCTGCACTGATGAATCTCTGCTACACTGTTCAATCTCTGCTGCACTGATCAATCTGTGCTACGCTGATCAATCTCTACTATACTGCTCAATCTCTGATACACTGATCAATCTCTGCGACACTGCTCCATCTCTGCTACACCGATCAATCTCTGCTACACTTATCAATCTCTGCTACACTGAATAATCTCTGCTACACTGCTCAATCTCTGCTACACTGCTCAATCTCTGCTACACTGCTCAATATCTGCTACACTGATCAATCTCTGCTACACTGCTCCATCTCTGCTACACTGATCAATCTCTGCTACACTTATCAATCTCTGCTACACTGATTAATCTCTGCTACACTGATCAATCTCTGGTACACTGATCAATCTCTCCCCTCTCTGCTACACTGCTCAATCTATCCCCTCTCTGCTGCACTGCTCAATCTAACCCCACTGTTCTACACTGCTCAATCTCTGCTGCACTGATGAATCTCTGCTACACTGTTCAATCTCTGCTGCACTGATCAATCTCTGCTACACTGATGAATCTCTGCTACACTGCTCAATCTCTGCTACACTGATCAATCTCTGCTACACTGATAAATCTAACCCCTCTCTGCTACACTGCTCAATCTCTGCTACACTGCTCAATCTAACCCCACTGTTCTACACTGCTCAATCTCTGCTACACTGATCAATCTCTGCTACACTGCCCAATCTCTGCTACACTGATCAATCTGTGCTACGCTGATCAATCTCTACTATACTGCTCAATCTCTGATACACTGATCAATCTCTGCGACACTGCTCCATCTCTGCTACACCGATCAATCTCTGCTACACTTATCAATCTCTGCTACACTGATTAATCTCTGCTACACTGATCAATCTCTGGTACACTGATCAATCTATCCCCTCTCTGCTACACTGCTCAATCTATCCCCTCTCTGCGACACTGCTCAATCTAACCCCACTGTTCTACACTGCTCAATCTCTGCTGCACTGATGAATCTCTGCTACACTGTTCAATCTCTGCTACACTGATCAATCTCTGCTACACTGATCAATCTCTGGTACACTGATCAATCTAACCCCTCTCTGCTACACTGATCAATCTATACCCTCTCTGCTACACTGCTCAATCTAACCCCACTGTTCTACAGTGCTCAATCTCTGCTGCACTGATCAATCTCTGCTGCACTGCTCAATCTCTGCTACACTGATCAACTTCTGCTGCACTGATCAATCTCTGCTACACTGATCAATCTCTGCTACTCTGCTCAATCTCTGCTACACTGATCAATCTCTGCTACACTGATCAATCTCTGCTGCACTGCTCAATCTCTGCTACACTGCTCAATCTCTACTACACTGATCAACCTCTGCTACACTGATCAATCTCTGCTACACTGATCACTCTAACCCCTCTCTGCTACACTGATCAATCTGTGCTATACTGATCAATCTCGGCTACACTGATCAATCTAACCCCTCTCTGCTACACTAATCAATCTCTGCTACACTGATCAATCTCTGCTGCAATGATCAATATCTGCTACACTGCTCAATGTCTGCTGCACTGATCAATCTCTGCTACACTGCTCAATCTCTGCTACACTGCTCAATCTCTGCTACACTGATCAATCTCTGCTACACTGATAAATCTAACCCTTCTCTGCTACACTGCTCAATCTCTGCTACACTGATCAATCTAACCCCTCTCTGCAACACTGCTCAATCTCTGCTACAATGATCAATCTCTGCTACACTGCTCAATCTCTGCTACACTGCTCAATCTCTGCTACACTGATGAATCTCTGCGACACTGATCAATCTCTGCTACACTGATAAATCTAATCCTTCTCTGCGACACTGCTCAATCTCTGCTACACTGCTCAATCTCTGCTACACTGATCAATCTCTGCTACACTGCACAATCTCTGCTACACTGCTCAATCTGTGCTACACTGATCAATCTCTGCTACACTGATGAATCTAACCCCTCTCTGCTACACTGATCAATCTCTGCTACACTGATAAATCTAACCCCTCTCTGCTACACTGCTCAATCTCTGCTACACTGCTCAATCTAACCCCACTGTTCTACACTGCTCAATCTCTGCTACACTGATCAATCTCTGCTACACTGCTCAATCTCTGCTACACTGATTAATCTGTGCTACGCTGATCAATCTCTACTATACTGCTCAATCTCTGATACACTGATCAATCTCTGCGACACTGCTCCATCTCTGCTACACTGATCAATCTATACTACACTGATCAATCTCTGCTACACTGATTAATCTCTGCTACACTGCTCAGTCTCTGGTACACTGATCAATCTAACCCCTCTCTGCTACATTGCTAAATCTCTGCTGCAATGATCAATATCTGCTACACTGCTCAATCTCTGCTACACTGCTCAATCTCTGCTACACTGATCAATCTCTATACACTGATAAATCTAACCCTTCTCTGCTACACTGCTCAATCTCTGCTACACTGATCAATCAAACCCCTCTCTGCAACACTGCTCAATCTCTGCTACAATGATCAATATCTGGTACACTGCTCAATCTCTGCTACACTGATCAATCTCTGCTACACTGATAAATCTAACCCTTCTCTGCTACACTGCTCAATCTCTGCTACACTGATCAATCTAACCCCTCTCTGCTACACTGCTCAATGTCTGCTGCACTGATCAATCTCTGCTACACTGCTCAATCTCTGCTGCACTGTTCAATCTCTGCTACACTGATCAATCTCTGCTACACTGATCAATCTAACCCTTCTCTGCAACACTGCTCAATCTCTGCTACAATGATCAATATCTGCTACACTGCTCAATCTCTGCTGCACTGATCAATCTCTGCTACACTGCTCAATCTCTGCTACAATGCTCAATCTCTGCTACACTGATCAATCTCTGCTACACTGCTCAATCTCTGCTACACTGCTCCATCTCTGCTACACTGCTCAATCACTGCTACACTGATGAATCTCTGCTACACTGATCAATCTCTGCTACACTGATAAATCTCTGCTACACTGATAAATCTAATCCTTCTCTGCGACACTGCACAATCTCTGCTACACTGCTCAATCTCTGCTACACTGATCAATCTCTGCTACACTGCACAATCTCTGCTACACTGCTCAATCTGTGCTACACTGATCAATCTCTGCTACACTGATGAATCTAACCCCTCTCTGCTACACTGATCAATCTCTGCTACACTGATAAATCTAACCCCTCTCTGCTACACTGCTCAATCTCTGCTACACTGATCAATCTCTGCAACACTGCTCAATCTCTGCTACACTGATCAATCTCTGCTACTCTGCTCAATCTCTGCTACACTGATCAATCTCTGCTACTCTGCTCAATCTCTGCTACACTGATTAATCTCTGCTACACTGATCAATCTCTGCTACACGGCTCAATCTGTGCTACACTGCTCAATCTCTACTACACTGATCAATCCCTGCTACACTGATCAATCTAACCCCTCTCTGCTGCACTGCTGAATCTTTGCTACACTGCTCAATCTCTGCTACACTGATCAATCTGTGCTACACTGCTCAATCTCTGCTACACTGATCAATCTGTGCTACACTGCTCAATCTCTGCTACACTGATCAATCTCTGCTGCACTGATCTATCAACCCCTCTCTTCTGCACTGCTCAATATCTGCTACACTGATTAATCTCTGCGACACTGCTCAATCTCTGGTACACTGATCAATCTCTGCTACATTGATCAATCTAACCCCTCTCTGCTACACTGATCAATCTCTGCTACACAGCTGAATCTCTGCTACACTGATCAATCTCTGCTACACTGCTCAATGTCTGCTACACTGATCAATCTGTGCTGCACTGCTGAATCTCTGCTGCACTGCTCAATCTCTGCTACACTGCTCAATCTCTGCTACACTGATGAATCTCTGCTACACTGATCAATCTCTGCTACACTGATAAATCTAACCCTTCTCTGCTACACTGCTCAATCTCTGCTACACTGATCAATCTAACCCTTCTCTGCTACACTGATCAATCTCTGCTACACTGATAAATCTAATCCTTCTCTGCGACACTGCTCAATCTCTGCTACACTGCTCAATCTCTGCTACACTGATCAATCTCTGCTACACTGCACAATCTCTGCTACACTGCTCAATCTGTGCTACACTGATCAATCTCTGCTACACTGATGAATCTAACCCCTCTCTGCTACACTGATCAATCTCTGCTACACTGATAAATCTAACCCCTCTCTGCTACACTGCTCAATCTCTGCTACACTGCTCAATCTAACCCCACTGTTCTACACTGCTCAATCTCTGCTACACTGATCAATCTCTGCTACACTGCTCAATCTCTGCTACACTGATCAATCTGTGCTACGCTGATCAATCTCTACTATACTGCTCAATCCCTGATACACTGATCAATCTCTGCGACACTGCTCCATCTCTGCTACACTGATCAATCTCTACTACACTGATTAATCTCTGCTACACTGATTAATCTCTGCTACACTGCTCAATCTCTGGTACACTGATCAATCTAACCCCTCTCTGCTACATTGCTCAATCTCTGCTGCAATGATCAATATCTGCTACACTGATAAATCTAACCCTTCTCTGCTACACTGCTCAATCTCTGCTACACTGATCAATCTAACCCCTCTCTGCAACACTGCTCAATCTCTGCTACAATGCTCAATCTCTGCTACACTGATCAATCTCTACTACACTGCTCAATCTCTGCTACACTGCTCAATCTCTGCTACACTGCTCAATCTCTGCTACACTGATGAATCTCTGCTACACTGATCAATCTCTGCTACACTGATAAATCTAATCCTTCTCTGCGACACTGCACATTCTCTGCTACACTGCTCAATCTCTGCTACACTGATCAATCTCTGCTACACTGCACAATCTCTGCTACACTGCTCAATCTGTGCTACACTGATCAAAATCTGCTACACTGATGAATCTAACCCCTCTCTGCTACACTGATCAATCTCTGCTACACTGATAAATCTAACCCCTCTCTGCTACACTGCTCAATCTCTGCTACACTGCTCAATCTAACCCCACTGTTCTACACTGCTCAATCTCTGCTACACTGATCAATCTCTGCTACACTGCCCAATCTCTGCTGCACTGATCAATCTGTGCTACGCTGATCAATCTCTACTATACTGCTCAATCTCTGATACACTGATCAATCTCTGCGACACTGCTCCATCTCTGCTACACCGATCAATCTCTGCTACACTTATCAATCTCTGCTACACTGAATAATCTCTGCTACACTGCTCAATCTCTGCTACACTGCTCAATCTCTGCTACACTGCTCAATATCTGCTACACTGATCAATCTCTGCTACACTGCTCCATCTCTGCTACACTGATCAATCTCTGCTACACTTATCAATCTCTGCTACACTGATTAATCTCTGCTACACTGATCAATCTCTGGTACACTGATCAATCTCTCCCCTCTCTGCTACACTGCTCAATCTATCCCCTCTCTGCTGCACTGCTCAATCTAACCCCACTGTTCTACACTGCTCAATCTCTGCTGCACTGATGAATCTCTGCTACACTGTTCAATCTCTGCTGCACTGATCAATCTCTGCTACACTGATGAATCTCTGCTACACTGCTCAATCTCTGCTACACTGATCAATCTCTGCTACACTGATAAATCTAACCCCTCTCTGCTACACTGCTCAATCTCTGCTACACTGCTCAATCTAACCCCACTGTTCTACACTGCTCAATCTCTGCTACACTGATCAATCTCTGCTACACTGCCCAATCTCTGCTACACTGATCAATCTGTGCTACGCTGATCAATCTCTACTATACTGCTCAATCTCTGATACACTGATCAATCTCTGCGACACTGCTCCATCTCTGCTACACCGATCAATCTCTGCTACACTTATCAATCTCTGCTACACTGATTAATCTCTGCTACACTGATCAATCTCTGGTACACTGATCAATCTATCCCCTCTCTGCTACACTGCTCAATCTATCCCCTCTCTGCGACACTGCTCAATCTAACCCCACTGTTCTACACTGCTCAATCTCTGCTGCACTGATGAATCTCTGCTACACTGTTCAATCTCTGCTACACTGATCAATCTCTGCTACACTGATCAATCTCTGGTACACTGATCAATCTAACCCCTCTCTGCTACACTGATCAATCTATACCCTCTCTGCTACACTGCTCAATCTAACCCCACTGTTCTACAGTGCTCAATCTCTGCTGCACTGATCAATCTCTGCTACACTGATGAATCTCTGCTACACTGCTCAATCTCTGCTGCACTGATCAATGTCTGCTACGCTGATCAATCTCTGCTACATTGATCAATCTCTGCTGCACTGATCTATCTACCCCTCTCTTCTGCACTGCTCAATCTCTGCTACACTGCTCAATCTCTGGTACACTGATCAATCTAACCCCTCTCTGCAACACTGCTCAATCTCTGCTACAATGATCAATATCTACTACACTGCTCAATCTCTGCTGCACTGATCAATCTCTGCTACACTGCTCAATCTCTGCTACACTGCTCAATCTCTGCTGCACTGCTGAATCTCTGCTACACTGCTCAATCTCTGCTACACTGATCAATCTCTGCTACACTGATCAATCTCTGCTACACTGCTCAATCTGTGCTACACTGATCAATCTCTGCTACACTGATGAATCTAACCCCCTCTGCTAAACTGATCAATCTCTGCTACACTGATCAATCTCTGCTACAATGATAAATCTAACCCCTCTCTGCTACACTGCTCAATCTCTGCTACACTGCTCAATCTAAACCCACTGTTCTACACTGCTCAATCTCTGCTAAACTGATCAATCTCTGCTACACTGATGAATCTCTGCTACGCTGCACAATCTCTGCTACACTGCTCAATCTCTGCTACACTGATCAATCTCTGCTACACTGATCAATCTCTGCAACACTGCTCAATCTCTGCTACACTGATCAATCTCTGCTACTCTGCTCAATCTCTGCTACACTGATCAATCTCTGCTACTCTGCTCAATCTCTGCTACACTGATTAATCTCTGCTACACTGATCAATCTCTGCTACACGGCTCAATCTGTGCTACACTGCTCAATCTCTACTACACTGATCAATCCCTGCTACACTGATCAATCTAACCCCTCTCTGCTGCACTGCTGAATCTTTGCTACACTGCTCAATCTCTGCTACACTGATCAATCTGTGCTACACTGCTCAATCTCTGCTACACTGATCAATCTGTGCTACACTGCTCAATCTCTGCTACACTGATCAATCTCTGCTGCACTGATCTATCAACCCCTCTCTTCTGCACTGCTCAATATCTGCTACACTGATTAATCTCTGCGACACTGCTCAATCTCTGGTACACTGATCAATCTCTGCTACATTGATCAATCTAACCCCTCTCTGCTACACTGATCAATCTCTGCTACACAGCTGAATCTCTGCTACACTGATCAATCTCTGCTACACTGCTCAATGTCTGCTACACTGATCAATCTGTGCTGCACTGCTGAATCTCTGCTGCACTGCTCAATCTCTGCTACACTGCTCAATCTCTGCTACACTGATGAATCTCTGCTACACTGATCAATCTCTGCTACACTGATAAATCTAACCCTTCTCTGCTACACTGCTCAATCTCTGCTACACTGATCAATCTAACCCTTCTCTGCTACACTGATCAATCTCTGCTACACTGATAAATCTAATCCTTCTCTGCGACACTGCTCAATCTCTGCTACACTGCTCAATCTCTGCTACACTGATCAATCTCTGCTACACTGCACAATCTCTGCTACACTGCTCAATCTGTGCTACACTGATCAATCTCTGCTACACTGATGAATCTAACCCCTCTCTGCTACACTGATCAATCTCTGCTACACTGATAAATCTAACCCCTCTCTGCTACACTGCTCAATCTCTGCTACACTGCTCAATCTAACCCCACTGTTCTACACTGCTCAATCTCTGCTACACTGATCAATCTCTGCTACACTGCTCAATCTCTGCTACACTGATCAATCTGTGCTACGCTGATCAATCTCTACTATACTGCTCAATCCCTGATACACTGATCAATCTCTGCGACACTGCTCCATCTCTGCTACACTGATCAATCTCTACTACACTGATTAATCTCTGCTACACTGATTAATCTCTGCTACACTGCTCAATCTCTGGTACACTGATCAATCTAACCCCTCTCTGCTACATTGCTCAATCTCTGCTGCAATGATCAATATCTGCTACACTGATAAATCTAACCCTTCTCTGCTACACTGCTCAATCTCTGCTACACTGATCAATCTAACCCCTCTCTGCAACACTGCTCAATCTCTGCTACAATGCTCAATCTCTGCTACACTGATCAATCTCTACTACACTGCTCAATCTCTGCTACACTGCTCAATCTCTGCTACACTGCTCAATCTCTGCTACACTGATGAATCTCTGCTACACTGATCAATCTCTGCTACACTGATAAATCTAATCCTTCTCTGCGACACTGCACATTCTCTGCTACACTGCTCAATCTCTGCTACACTGATCAATCTCTGCTACACTGCACAATCTCTGCTACACTGCTCAATCTGTGCTACACTGATCAAAATCTGCTACACTGATGAATCTAACCCCTCTCTGCTACACTGATCAATCTCTGCTACACTGATAAATCTAACCCCTCTCTGCTACACTGCTCAATCTCTGCTACACTGCTCAATCTAACCCCACTGTTCTACACTGCTCAATCTCTGCTACACTGATCAATCTCTGCTACACTGCCCAATCTCTGCTGCACTGATCAATCTGTGCTACGCTGATCAATCTCTACTATACTGCTCAATCTCTGATACACTGATCAATCTCTGCGACACTGCTCCATCTCTGCTACACCGATCAATCTCTGCTACACTTATCAATCTCTGCTACACTGAATAATCTCTGCTACACTGCTCAATCTCTGCTACACTGCTCAATCTCTGCTACACTGCTCAATATCTGCTACACTGATCAATCTCTGCTACACTGCTCCATCTCTGCTACACTGATCAATCTCTGCTACACTTATCAATCTCTGCTACACTGATTAATCTCTGCTACACTGATCAATCTCTGGTACACTGATCAATCTCTCCCCTCTCTGCTACACTGCTCAATCTATCCCCTCTCTGCTGCACTGCTCAATCTAACCCCACTGTTCTACACTGCTCAATCTCTGCTGCACTGATGAATCTCTGCTACACTGTTCAATCTCTGCTGCACTGATCAATCTCTGCTACACTGATGAATCTCTGCTACACTGCTCAATCTCTGCTACACTGATCAATCTCTGCTACACTGATAAATCTAACCCCTCTCTGCTACACTGCTCAATCTCTGCTACACTGCTCAATCTAACCCCACTGTTCTACACTGCTCAATCTCTGCTACACTGATCAATCTCTGCTACACTGCCCAATCTCTGCTACACTGATCAATCTGTGCTACGCTGATCAATCTCTACTATACTGCTCAATCTCTGATACACTGATCAATCTCTGCGACACTGCTCCATCTCTGCTACACCGATCAATCTCTGCTACACTTATCAATCTCTGCTACACTGATTAATCTCTGCTACACTGATCAATCTCTGGTACACTGATCAATCTATCCCCTCTCTGCTACACTGCTCAATCTATCCCCTCTCTGCGACACTGCTCAATCTAACCCCACTGTTCTACACTGCTCAATCTCTGCTGCACTGATGAATCTCTGCTACACTGTTCAATCTCTGCTACACTGATCAATCTCTGCTACACTGATCAATCTCTGGTACACTGATCAATCTAACCCCTCTCTGCTACACTGATCAATCTATACCCTCTCTGCTACACTGCTCAATCTAACCCCACTGTTCTACAGTGCTCAATCTCTGCTGCACTGATCAATCTCTGCTACACTGATGAATCTCTGCTACACTGCTCAATCTCTGCTGCACTGATCAATGTCTGCTACGCTGATCAATCTCTGCTACATTGATCAATCTCTGCTGCACTGATCTATCTACCCCTCTCTTCTGCACTGCTCAATCTCTGCTACACTGCTCAATCTCTGGTACACTGATCAATCTAACCCCTCTCTGCAACACTGCTCAATCTCTGCTACAATGATCAATATCTACTACACTGCTCAATCTCTGCTGCACTGATCAATCTCTGCTACACTGCTCAATCTCTGCTACACTGCTCAATCTCTGCTGCACTGCTGAATCTCTGCTACACTGCTCAATCTCTGCTACACTGATCAATCTCTGCTACACTGATCAATCTCTGCTACACTGCTCAATCTGTGCTACACTGATCAATCTCTGCTACACTGATGAATCTAACCCCCTCTGCTAAACTGATCAATCTCTGCTACACTGATCAATCTCTGCTACAATGATAAATCTAACCCCTCTCTGCTACACTGCTCAATCTCTGCTACACTGCTCAATCTAAACCCACTGTTCTACACTGCTCAATCTCTGCTAAACTGATCAATCTCTGCTACACTGATGAATCTCTGCTACGCTGCACAATCTCTGCTACACTGATCAATCTCTGCGACACTGCTCCATCTCTGCTACACTGATCAATCTCTACTACACTGATCAATATCTGCTACACTGATTAATCTCTGCTACACTGCTCAATCTCTGGTAAACTGATCAATCTAACCCCTCTCTGCTACACTGATCAATCTATCCCCTCTGTGCTACACTGCTCAATCTAACATCACTGTTCCACACTGCTCAATCTCTGCTACACTAATCAATCTCTGCTACACTGATCAATCTAACCCCTCTCTGCTACACTGCTCAATCTCTGCTACACTGCTCAATCTCTGCTGCACTGCTCAATCCCTGCTACACTGATCAATCTCTGCTACACTGATCAACTTCTGCTGCACTGATCAATCTCTGCTACACTGATCAATTTCTGCTACTCTGCTCAATCTCTGCTACACTGATCAATCTCTGCTACACTGATCAATCTCTGCTACACTGCTCAATCTCTGCTACACTGCTCAATCTCTACTACACTGATCAATCTCTGCTACACTGATCAATCTCTGCTACACTGATCAATCTAACCCCTCTCTGCTACACTGATCAATCTGTGCTATGCTGATCAATCTCGGCTACACTGATCAATCTAACCCCTCTCTGCTACACTAATCAATCTCTGCTACACTGATCAATCTCTGCTGCAATGATCAATATCTGCTACACTGCTCAATGTCTGCTGCACTGATCAATCTCTGCTACACTGCTCAATCTCTGCTACACTGCTCAATCTCTGCTACACTGATCAATCTAAACCCTCTCTGCAACTCTGCTCAATCTCTGCTACAATGATCAATCTCTGCTACACTGCCCAATCTCTGCTGCACTGATCAATCTGTGCTACACTGATCAATCTCTGCTACTCTGCTCAATCTCTGCTACACTGATTAATCTCTGCTACACTGATCAATCTCTGCTACACGGCTCAATCTGTGCTACACTGCTCAATCTCTACTACACTGATCAATCCCTGCTACACTGATCAATCTAACCCCTCTCTGCTGCACTGCTGAATCTTTGCTACACTGCTCAATCTCTGCTACACTGATCAATCTGTGCTACACTGCTCAATCTCTGCTACACTGATCAATCTGTGCTACACTGCTCAATCTCTGCTACACTGATCAATCTCTGCTGCACTGATCTATCAACCCCTCTCTTCTGCACTGCTCAATATCTGCTACACTGATTAATCTCTGCGACACTGCTCAATCTCTGGTACACTGATCAATCTCTGCTACATTGATCAATCTAACCCCTCTCTGCTACACTGATCAATCTCTGCTACACAGCTGAATCTCTGCTACACTGATCAATCTCTGCTACACTGCTCAATGTCTGCTACACTGATCAATCTGTGCTGCACTGCTGAATCTCTGCTGCACTGCTCAATCTCTGCTACACTGCTCAATCTCTGCTACACTGATGAATCTCTGCTACACTGATCAATCTCTGCTACACTGATAAATCTAACCCTTCTCTGCTACACTGCTCAATCTCTGCTACACTGATCAATCTAACCCTTCTCTGCTACACTGATCAATCTCTGCTACACTGATAAATCTAATCCTTCTCTGCGACACTGCTCAATCTCTGCTACACTGCTCAATCTCTGCTACACTGATCAATCTCTGCTACACTGCACAATCTCTGCTACACTGCTCAATCTGTGCTACACTGATCAATCTCTGCTACACTGATGAATCTAACCCCTCTCTGCTACACTGATCAATCTCTGCTACACTGATAAATCTAACCCCTCTCTGCTACACTGCTCAATCTCTGCTACACTGCTCAATCTAACCCCACTGTTCTACACTGCTCAATCTCTGCTACACTGATCAATCTCTGCTACACTGCTCAATCTCTGCTACACTGATCAATCTGTGCTACGCTGATCAATCTCTACTATACTGCTCAATCCCTGATACACTGATCAATCTCTGCGACACTGCTCCATCTCTGCTACACTGATCAATCTCTACTACACTGATTAATCTCTGCTACACTGATTAATCTCTGCTACACTGCTCAATCTCTGGTACACTGATCAATCTAACCCCTCTCTGCTACATTGCTCAATCTCTGCTGCAATGATCAATATCTGCTACACTGATAAATCTAACCCTTCTCTGCTACACTGCTCAATCTCTGCTACACTGATCAATCTAACCCCTCTCTGCAACACTGCTCAATCTCTGCTACAATGCTCAATCTCTGCTACACTGATCAATCTCTACTACACTGCTCAATCTCTGCTACACTGCTCAATCTCTGCTACACTGCTCAATCTCTGCTACACTGATGAATCTCTGCTACACTGATCAATCTCTGCTACACTGATAAATCTAATCCTTCTCTGCGACACTGCACATTCTCTGCTACACTGCTCAATCTCTGCTACACTGATCAATCTCTGCTACACTGCACAATCTCTGCTACACTGCTCAATCTGTGCTACACTGATCAAAATCTGCTACACTGATGAATCTAACCCCTCTCTGCTACACTGATCAATCTCTGCTACACTGATAAATCTAACCCCTCTCTGCTACACTGCTCAATCTCTGCTACACTGCTCAATCTAACCCCACTGTTCTACACTGCTCAATCTCTGCTACACTGATCAATCTCTGCTACACTGCCCAATCTCTGCTGCACTGATCAATCTGTGCTACGCTGATCAATCTCTACTATACTGCTCAATCTCTGATACACTGATCAATCTCTGCGACACTGCTCCATCTCTGCTACACCGATCAATCTCTGCTACACTTATCAATCTCTGCTACACTGAATAATCTCTGCTACACTGCTCAATCTCTGCTACACTGCTCAATCTCTGCTACACTGCTCAATATCTGCTACACTGATCAATCTCTGCTACACTGCTCCATCTCTGCTACACTGATCAATCTCTGCTACACTTATCAATCTCTGCTACACTGATTAATCTCTGCTACACTGATCAATCTCTGGTACACTGATCAATCTCTCCCCTCTCTGCTACACTGCTCAATCTATCCCCTCTCTGCTGCACTGCTCAATCTAACCCCACTGTTCTACACTGCTCAATCTCTGCTGCACTGATGAATCTCTGCTACACTGTTCAATCTCTGCTGCACTGATCAATCTCTGCTACACTGATGAATCTCTGCTACACTGCTCAATCTCTGCTACACTGATCAATCTCTGCTACACTGATAAATCTAACCCCTCTCTGCTACACTGCTCAATCTCTGCTACACTGCTCAATCTAACCCCACTGTTCTACACTGCTCAATCTCTGCTACACTGATCAATCTCTGCTACACTGCCCAATCTCTGCTACACTGATCAATCTGTGCTACGCTGATCAATCTCTACTATACTGCTCAATCTCTGATACACTGATCAATCTCTGCGACACTGCTCCATCTCTGCTACACCGATCAATCTCTGCTACACTTATCAATCTCTGCTACACTGATTAATCTCTGCTACACTGATCAATCTCTGGTACACTGATCAATCTATCCCCTCTCTGCTACACTGCTCAATCTATCCCCTCTCTGCGACACTGCTCAATCTAACCCCACTGTTCTACACTGCTCAATCTCTGCTGCACTGATGAATCTCTGCTACACTGTTCAATCTCTGCTACACTGATCAATCTCTGCTACACTGATCAATCTCTGGTACACTGATCAATCTAACCCCTCTCTGCTACACTGATCAATCTATACCCTCTCTGCTACACTGCTCAATCTAACCCCACTGTTCTACAGTGCTCAATCTCTGCTGCACTGATCAATCTCTGCTACACTGATGAATCTCTGCTACACTGCTCAATCTCTGCTGCACTGATCAATGTCTGCTACGCTGATCAATCTCTGCTACATTGATCAATCTCTGCTGCACTGATCTATCTACCCCTCTCTTCTGCACTGCTCAATCTCTGCTACACTGCTCAATCTCTGGTACACTGATCAATCTAACCCCTCTCTGCAACACTGCTCAATCTCTGCTACAATGATCAATATCTACTACACTGCTCAATCTCTGCTGCACTGATCAATCTCTGCTACACTGCTCAATCTCTGCTACACTGCTCAATCTCTGCTGCACTGCTGAATCTCTGCTACACTGCTCAATCTCTGCTACACTGATCAATCTCTGCTACACTGATCAATCTCTGCTACACTGCTCAATCTGTGCTACACTGATCAATCTCTGCTACACTGATGAATCTAACCCCCTCTGCTAAACTGATCAATCTCTGCTACACTGATCAATCTCTGCTACAATGATAAATCTAACCCCTCTCTGCTACACTGCTCAATCTCTGCTACACTGCTCAATCTAAACCCACTGTTCTACACTGCTCAATCTCTGCTAAACTGATCAATCTCTGCTACACTGATGAATCTCTGCTACGCTGCACAATCTCTGCTACACTGATCAATCTCTGCGACACTGCTCCATCTCTGCTACACTGATCAATCTCTACTACACTGATCAATATCTGCTACACTGATTAATCTCTGCTACACTGCTCAATCTCTGGTAAACTGATCAATCTAACCCCTCTCTGCTACACTGATCAATCTATCCCCTCTGTGCTACACTGCTCAATCTAACATCACTGTTCCACACTGCTCAATCTCTGCTACACTAATCAATCTCTGCTACACTGATCAATCTAACCCCTCTCTGCTACACTGCTCAATCTCTGCTACACTGCTCAATCTCTGCTGCACTGCTCAATCCCTGCTACACTGATCAATCTCTGCTACACTGATCAACTTCTGCTGCACTGATCAATCTCTGCTACACTGATCAATTTCTGCTACTCTGCTCAATCTCTGCTACACTGATCAATCTCTGCTACACTGATCAATCTCTGCTACACTGCTCAATCTCTGCTACACTGCTCAATCTCTACTACACTGATCAATCTCTGCTACACTGATCAATCTCTGCTACACTGATCAATCTAACCCCTCTCTGCTACACTGATCAATCTGTGCTATGCTGATCAATCTCGGCTACACTGATCAATCTAACCCCTCTCTGCTACACTAATCAATCTCTGCTACACTGATCAATCTCTGCTGCAATGATCAATATCTGCTACACTGCTCAATGTCTGCTGCACTGATCAATCTCTGCTACACTGCTCAATCTCTGCTACACTGCTCAATCTCTGCTACACTGATCAATCTAAACCCTCTCTGCAACTCTGCTCAATCTCTGCTACAATGATCAATCTCTGCTACACTGCCCAATCTCTGCTGCACTGATCAATCTGTGCTACGCTGATCAATCTCTACTATACTGCTCAATCTCTGATACACTGATCAATCTCTGCGACACTGCTCCATCTCTGCTACACCGATCAATCTCTGCTACACTTATCAATCTCTGCTACACTGAATAATCTCTGCTACACTGCTCAATCTCTGCTACACTGCTCAATCTCTGCTACACTGCTCAATATCTGCTACACTGATCAATCTCTGCTACACTGCTCCATCTCTGCTACACTGATCAATCTCTGCTACACTTATCAATCTCTGCTACACTGATTAATCTCTGCTACACTGATCAATCTCTGGTACACTGATCAATCTCTCCCCTCTCTGCTACACTGCTCAATCTATCCCCTCTCTGCTGCACTGCTCAATCTAACCCCACTGTTCTACACTGCTCAATCTCTGCTGCACTGATGAATCTCTGCTACACTGTTCAATCTCTGCTGCACTGATCAATCTCTGCTACACTGATGAATCTCTGCTACACTGCTCAATCTCTGCTACACTGATCAATCTCTGCTACACTGATAAATCTAACCCCTCTCTGCTACACTGCTCAATCTCTGCTACACTGCTCAATCTAACCCCACTGTTCTACACTGCTCAATCTCTGCTACACTGATCAATCTCTGCTACACTGCCCAATCTCTGCTACACTGATCAATCTGTGCTACGCTGATCAATCTCTACTATACTGCTCAATCTCTGATACACTGATCAATCTCTGCGACACTGCTCCATCTCTGCTACACCGATCAATCTCTGCTACACTTATCAATCTCTGCTACACTGATTAATCTCTGCTACACTGATCAATCTCTGGTACACTGATCAATCTATCCCCTCTCTGCTACACTGCTCAATCTATCCCCTCTCTGCGACACTGCTCAATCTAACCCCACTGTTCTACACTGCTCAATCTCTGCTGCACTGATGAATCTCTGCTACACTGTTCAATCTCTGCTACACTGATCAATCTCTGCTACACTGATCAATCTCTGGTACACTGATCAATCTAACCCCTCTCTGCTACACTGATCAATCTATACCCTCTCTGCTACACTGCTCAATCTAACCCCACTGTTCTACAGTGCTCAATCTCTGCTGCACTGATCAATCTCTGCTACACTGATGAATCTCTGCTACACTGCTCAATCTCTGCTGCACTGATCAATGTCTGCTACGCTGATCAATCTCTGCTACATTGATCAATCTCTGCTGCACTGATCTATCTACCCCTCTCTTCTGCACTGCTCAATCTCTGCTACACTGCTCAATCTCTGGTACACTGATCAATCTAACCCCTCTCTGCAACACTGCTCAATCTCTGCTACAATGATCAATATCTACTACACTGCTCAATCTCTGCTGCACTGATCAATCTCTGCTACACTGCTCAATCTCTGCTACACTGCTCAATCTCTGCTGCACTGCTGAATCTCTGCTACACTGCTCAATCTCTGCTACACTGATCAATCTCTGCTACACTGATCAATCTCTGCTACACTGCTCAATCTGTGCTACACTGATCAATCTCTGCTACACTGATGAATCTAACCCCCTCTGCTAAACTGATCAATCTCTGCTACACTGATCAATCTCTGCTACAATGATAAATCTAACCCCTCTCTGCTACACTGCTCAATCTCTGCTACACTGCTCAATCTAAACCCACTGTTCTACACTGCTCAATCTCTGCTAAACTGATCAATCTCTGCTACACTGATGAATCTCTGCTACGCTGCACAATCTCTGCTACACTGATCAATCTCTGCGACACTGCTCCATCTCTGCTACACTGATCAATCTCTACTACACTGATCAATATCTGCTACACTGATTAATCTCTGCTACACTGCTCAATCTCTGGTAAACTGATCAATCTAACCCCTCTCTGCTACACTGATCAATCTATCCCCTCTCTGCTACACTGCTCAATCTAACATCACTGTTCCACACTGCTCAATCTCTGCTACACTAATCAATCTCTGCTACACTGATCAATCTAACCCCTCTCTGCTACACTGCTCAATCTCTGCTACACTGCTCAATCTCTGCTGCACTGCTCAATCCCTGCTACACTGATCAATCTCTGCTACACTGATCAACTTCTGCTGCACTGATCAATCTCTGCTACACTGATCAATCTCTGCTACTCTGCTCAATCTCTGCTACACTGATCAATCTCTGCTACACTGATCAATCTCTGCTACACTGCTCAATCTCTGCTACACTGCTCAATCTCTACTACACTGATCAATCTCTGCTACACTGATCAATCTCTGCTACACTGATCAATCTAACCCCTCTCTGCTACACTGATCAATCTGTGCTATGCTGATCAATCTCGGCTACACTGATCAATCTAACCCCTCTCTGCTACACTAATCAATCTCTGCTACACTGATCAATCTCTGCTGCAATGATCAATATCTGCTACACTGCTCAATGTCTGCTGCACTGATCAATCTCTGCTACACTGCTCAATCTCTGCTACACTGCTCAATCTCTGCTACACTGATCAATCTAAACCCTCTCTGCAACTCTGCTCAATCTCTGCTACAATGATCAATATCTGCTACACTGCTCAATCTCTGCTGCACTGATCAATCTCTGCGACACTGCTCAATCTCTGCTACACTGCTCAATCTCTGCTACACTGATCAATCTCTGCTACACTGCACAATCTCTGCTACACTGCTCAATCTGTGCTACACTGATCAATCTCTGCTACACTGATGAATCTAACCCCTCTCTGCTACACTGATCAATCTCTGCTACACTGATAAATCTAACCCCTCTCTGCTACACTGCTCAATCTCTGCTACACTGCTCAATCTAACCCCACTGTTCTACACTGCTCAATCTCTGCTACACTGATCAATCTCTGCTACACTGCTCAATCTCTGCTACACTGATCAATCTGTGCTACGCTGATCAATCTCTACTATACTGCTCAATCCCTGATACACTGATCAATCTCTGCGACACTGCTCCATCTCTGCTACACTGATCAATCTCTACTACACTGATTAATCTCTGCTACACTGATTAATCTCTGCTACACTGCTCAATCTCTGGTACACTGATCAATCTAACCCCTCTCTGCTACATTGCTCAATCTCTGCTGCAATGATCAATATCTGCTACACTGATAAATCTAACCCTTCTCTGCTACACTGCTCAATCTCTGCTACACTGATCAATCTAACCCCTCTCTGCAACACTGCTCAATCTCTGCTACAATGCTCAATCTCTGCTACACTGATCAATCTCTACTACACTGCTCAATCTCTGCTACACTGCTCAATCTCTGCTACACTGCTCAATCTCTGCTACACTGATGAATCTCTGCTACACTGATCAATCTCTGCTACACTGATAAATCTAATCCTTCTCTGCGACACTGCACATTCTCTGCTACACTGCTCAATCTCTGCTACACTGATCAATCTCTGCTACACTGCACAATCTCTGCTACACTGCTCAATCTGTGCTACACTGATCAAAATCTGCTACACTGATGAATCTAACCCCTCTCTGCTACACTGATCAATCTCTGCTACACTGATAAATCTAACCCCTCTCTGCTACACTGCTCAATCTCTGCTACACTGCTCAATCTAACCCCACTGTTCTACACTGCTCAATCTCTGCTACACTGATCAATCTCTGCTACACTGCCCAATCTCTGCTGCACTGATCAATCTGTGCTACGCTGATCAATCTCTACTATACTGCTCAATCTCTGATACACTGATCAATCTCTGCGACACTGCTCCATCTCTGCTACACCGATCAATCTCTGCTACACTTATCAATCTCTGCTACACTGAATAATCTCTGCTACACTGCTCAATCTCTGCTACACTGCTCAATCTCTGCTACACTGCTCAATATCTGCTACACTGATCAATCTCTGCTACACTGCTCCATCTCTGCTACACTGATCAATCTCTGCTACACTTATCAATCTCTGCTACACTGATTAATCTCTGCTACACTGATCAATCTCTGGTACACTGATCAATCTCTCCCCTCTCTGCTACACTGCTCAATCTATCCCCTCTCTGCTGCACTGCTCAATCTAACCCCACTGTTCTACACTGCTCAATCTCTGCTGCACTGATGAATCTCTGCTACACTGTTCAATCTCTGCTGCACTGATCAATCTCTGCTACACTGATGAATCTCTGCTACACTGCTCAATCTCTGCTACACTGATCAATCTCTGCTACACTGCTCAATCTAACCCCACTGTTCTACACTGCTCAATCTCTGCTACACTGATCAATCTCTGCTACACTGCCCAATCTCTGCTACACTGATCAATCTGTGCTACGCTGATCAATCTCTACTATACTGCTCAATCTCTGATACACTGATCAATCTCTGCGACACTGCTCCATCTCTGCTACACCGATCAATCTCTGCTACACTTATCAATCTCTGCTACACTGATTAATCTCTGCTACACTGATCAATCTCTGGTACACTGATCAATCTATCCCCTCTCTGCTACACTGCTCAATCTATCCCCTCTCTGCGACACTGCTCAATCTAACCCCACTGTTCTACACTGCTCAATCTCTGCTGCACTGATGAATCTCTGCTACACTGTTCAATCTCTGCTACACTGATCAATCTCTGCTACACTGATCAATCTCTGGTACACTGATCAATCTAACCCCTCTCTGCTACACTGATCAATCTATACCCTCTCTGCTACACTGCTCAATCTAACCCCACTGTTCTACAGTGCTCAATCTCTGCTGCACTGATCAATCTCTGCTACACTGATGAATCTCTGCTACACTGCTCAATCTCTGCTGCACTGATCAATGTCTGCTACGCTGATCAATCTCTGCTACATTGATCAATCTCTGCTGCACTGATCTATCTACCCCTCTCTTCTGCACTGCTCAATCTCTGCTACACTGCTCAATCTCTGGTACACTGATCAATCTAACCCCTCTCTGCAACACTGCTCAATCTCTGCTACAATGATCAATATCTACTACACTGCTCAATCTCTGCTGCACTGATCAATCTCTGCTACACTGCTCAATCTCTGCTACACTGCTCAATCTCTGCTGCACTGCTGAATCTCTGCTACACTGCTCAATCTCTGCTACACTGATCAATCTCTGCTACACTGATCAATCTCTGCTACACTGCTCAATCTGTGCTACACTGATCAATCTCTGCTACACTGATGAATCTAACCCCCTCTGCTAAACTGATCAATCTCTGCTACACTGATCAATCTCTGCTACAATGATAAATCTAACCCCTCTCTGCTACACTGCTCAATCTCTGCTACACTGCTCAATCTAAACCCACTGTTCTACACTGCTCAATCTCTGCTAAACTGATCAATCTCTGCTACACTGATGAATCTCTGCTACGCTGCACAATCTCTGCTACAATGATCAATCTCTGCGACACTGCTCCATCTCTGCTACACTGATCAATCTCTACTACACTGATCAATATCTGCTACACTGATTAATCTCTGCTACACTGCTCAATCTCTGGTAAACTGATCAATCTAACCCCTCTCTGCTACACTGATCAATCTATCCCCTCTCTGCTACACTGCTCAATCTAACATCACTGTTCCACACTGCTCAATCTCTGCTACACTAATCAATCTCTGCTACACTGATCAATCTAACCCCTCTCTGCTACACTGCTCAATCTCTGCTACACTGCTCAATCTCTGCTGCACTGCTCAATCCCTGCTACACTGATCAATCTCTGCTACACTGATCAACTTCTGCTGCACTGATCAATCTCTGCTACACTGATCAATCCCTGCTACTCTGCTCAATCTCTGCTACACTGATCAATCTCTGCTACACTGATCAATCTCTGCTACACTGCTCAATCTCTGCTACACTGCTCAATCTCTACTACACTGATCAATCTCTGCTACACTGATCAATCTCTGCTACACTGATCAATCTAACCCCTCTCTGCTACACTGATCAATCTGTGCTATGCTGATCAATCTCGGCTACACTGATCAATCTAACCCCTCTCTGCTACACTAATCAATCTCTGCTACACTGATCAATCTCTGCTGCAATGATCAATATCTGCTACACTGCTCAATGTCTGCTGCACTGATCAATCTCTGCTACACTGCTCAATCTCTGCTACACTGCTCAATCTCTGCTACACTGATCAATCTAAACCCTCTCTGCAACTCTGCTCAATCTCTGCTACAATGATCAATATCTGCTACACTGCTCAATCTCTGCTGCACTGATCAATCTCTGCGACACTGCTCAATCTCTGCTACACTGCTCAATCTCTGCTACACTGATCAATCTCTGCTACACTGCACAATCTCTGCTACACTGCTCAATCTGTGCTACACTGATCAATCTCTGCTACACTGATGAATCTAACCCCTCTCTGCTACACTGATCAATCTCTGCTACACTGATAAATCTAACCCCTCTCTGCTACACTGCTCAATCTCTGCTACACTGCTCAATCTAACCCCACTGTTCTACACTGCTCAATCTCTGCTACACTGATCAATCTCTGCTACACTGCTCAATCTCTGCTACACTGATCAATCTGTGCTACGCTGATCAATCTCTACTATACTGCTCAATCTCTGATACACTGATCAATCTCTGCGACACTGCTCCATCTCTGCTACACTGATCAATCACTACTACACTGATCAATCTCTGCTACACTGATTAATCTCTGCTACACTGCTCAATCTCTGGTACACTGATCAATCTCTGCCACACTGCTCAATCTCTGCTACACTGCTCAATCTCTGCTACACTGATCAATCTCTGCTACACTGCTCAATCTCTGCTGCACTGATCAATCTCTGCCACACTGCTCAATCTCTGCTACACTGCTCAATCTCTGCTACACTTATCAATCTCTGTACACTGATAAATCTAACCCTTCTCTGCTATACTGCTCAATCTCTGCTACACTGATTAATCTAACCCCTCTCTGCAACACTGCTCAATCTCTGCTACAATTATCAATATCTGGTACACTGCTCAATCTCTGCTACACTGATCAATCTCTGCTACACTGATAAATCTAACCCTTCTCTGCTACACTGCTCAATCTCTGCTACACTGATCAATCTAACCCCTCTCTGCAACACTGCTCAATCTCTCCAACAATGATCAATATCTGGTACACTGCTCAATCTCTGCTACACTGATCAATCTCTGCTACACTTATAAATCTAACCCTTCTCTGCTACACTGCTCAATCTCTGCTACACTGCTCAATCTCTGCGACACTGATCAATCTCTGTACACTGATAAATCTAACCCTTCTCTGCTACACTGCTCAATCTCTGCTACACTGATCAATCTAACCCCTCTCTGCAACACTGCTCAATCTCTGCTACAATAATCAATATCTGGTACACTGCTCAATCTCTGCTACACTTATCAATCTCTGCTACACTGATCAATCTCTGCTGCACTGCTCAATCTCTGCTACACTGATCAATCTAACCCCTCTCTGCTACACTGATCAATCTGTGCTACACTGATAAATCAAACCACTCTCTGCTACACTGCTCAATCTCTGCTACACTGCTCAATCTCTGCTACACTGATCAATCTGCGCTACACTGTTCAATCTCGGCTACGCTGCTCAATCTCTGCTACACTGCTCAATCTCTGCTACACTGATCAATCTCTGCTACACTGATCAATCTCTGCTACACTGATAAATCTAACCCTTCTCTGCTACACTGCTCAATCTCTGCTACACTGATCAATCTAACCCTTCTCTGCTACACTGATCAATCTCTGCTACACTGATAAATCTAACCCTTCTCTGCTACACTGATCAATATCTGCTACACTGCTCAATCTCTGCTGCAGTGATCAATCTCTGCTACACTGCTCAATCTCTGCTACACTGCTCAATGTCTGCTACACTGCTGAATCTCTGCTACACTGCTCAATCTCTGCTACACTGATCAATCTCTGCTACACTGATCAATCTCTGCTACACTGCTCAATCTGTGCTACACTGATCAATCTCTGCTACACTGATGAATCTAACGCCTCTCTGCTAAACTGATCAATCTCTGCTACACTGCTCAATCTATCCCCTCTCTGCTACACTGATCAATCTATCCCCTCTCTGTTACACTGCTCAATCTAACACCACTGTTCTACACTGCTCAATCTCTGCTACACTGATCAATCTAACCCCTCTCTGCTACACTGCTCAATCTCTGCTACACTGCTCAATCTCTGCTGCACTGCTCAATCCCTGCTACACTGATCAATCTCTGCTACACTGATCAACTTCTGCTGCACTGATCAATCTCTGCTACACTGATCAATCTCTGCTACTCTGCTCAATCTCTGCTACACTGATCAATCTCTGCTACACTGATCAATCTCTGCTGCACTGCTCAATCTCTGCTACACTGCTCAATCTCTACTACACTGATCAACCTCTGCTACACTGATCAATCTCTGCTACACTGATCACTCTAACCCCTCTCTGCTACACTGATCAATCTGTGCTATACTGATCAATCTCGGCTACACTGATCAATCTAACCCCTCTCTGCTACACTAATCAATCTCTGCTACACTGATCAATCTCTGCTGCAATGATCAATATCTGCTACACTGCTCAATGTCTGCTGCACTGATCAATCTCTGCTACACTGCTCAATCTCTGCTACACTGCTCAATCTCTGCTACACTGATCAATCTCTGCTACACTGATAAATCTAACCCTTCTCTGCTACACTGCTCAATCTCTGCTACACTGATCAATCTAACCCCTCTCTGCAACACTGCTCAATCTCTGCTACAATGATCAATCTCTGCTACACTGCTCAATCTCTGCTACACTGCTCAATCTCTGCTACACTGATGAATCTCTGCTACACTGATCAATC
This sequence comes from Mobula birostris, assembly GCF_030028105.1. Taxonomy (NCBI): domain Eukaryota; kingdom Metazoa; phylum Chordata; class Chondrichthyes; order Myliobatiformes; family Myliobatidae; genus Mobula; species Mobula birostris. The sequence goes on along the minus strand of NW_027275588.1, from coordinate 16,329 downwards.
TCTGCTACACTGATAAATCTAATCCTTCTCTGCGACACTGCTCAATCTCTGCTACACTGCTCAATCTCTGCTACACTGATCAATCTCTGCTACACTGCACAATCTCTGCTACACTGCTCAATCTGTGCTACACTGATCAATCTCTGCTACACTGATGAATCTAACCCCTCTCTGCTACACTGATCAATCTCTGCTACACTGATAAATCTAACCCCTCTCTGCTACACTGCTCAATCTCTGCTACACTGCTCAATCTAACCCCACTGTTCTACACTGCTCAATCTCTGCTACACTGATCAATCTCTGCTACACTGCTCAATCTCTGCTACACTGATTAATCTGTGCTACGCTGATCAATCTCTACTATACTGCTCAATCTCTGATACACTGATCAATCTCTGCGACACTGCTCCATCTCTGCTACACTGATCAATCTATACTACACTGATCAATCTCTGCTACACTGATTAATCTCTGCTACACTGCTCAGTCTCTGGTACACTGATCAATCTAACCCCTCTCTGCTACATTGCTAAATCTCTGCTGCAATGATCAATATCTGCTACACTGCTCAATCTCTGCTACACTGCTCAATCTCTGCTACACTGATCAATCTCTATACACTGATAAATCTAACCCTTCTCTGCTACACTGCTCAATCTCTGCTACACTGATCAATCAAACCCCTCTCTGCAACACTGCTCAATCTCTGCTACAATGATCAATATCTGGTACACTGCTCAATCTCTGCTACACTGATCAATCTCTGCTACACTGATAAATCTAACCCTTCTCTGCTACACTGCTCAATCTCTGCTACACTGATCAATCTAACCCCTCTCTGCTACACTGCTCAATGTCTGCTGCACTGATCAATCTCTGCTACACTGCTCAATCTCTGCTGCACTGTTCAATCTCTGCTACACTGATCAATCTCTGCTACACTGATCAATCTAACCCTTCTCTGCAACACTGCTCAATCTCTGCTACAATGATCAATATCTGCTACACTGCTCAATCTCTGCTGCACTGATCAATCTCTGCTACACTGCTCAATCTCTGCTACAATGCTCAATCTCTGCTACACTGATCAATCTCTGCTACACTGCTCAATCTCTGCTACACTGCTCCATCTCTGCTACACTGCTCAATCACTGCTACACTGATGAATCTCTGCTACACTGATCAATCTCTGCTACACTGATAAATCTCTGCTACACTGATAAATCTAATCCTTCTCTGCGACACTGCACAATCTCTGCTACACTGCTCAATCTCTGCTACACTGATCAATCTCTGCTACACTGCACAATCTCTGCTACACTGCTCAATCTGTGCTACACTGATCAATCTCTGCTACACTGATGAATCTAACCCCTCTCTGCTACACTGATCAATCTCTGCTACACTGATAAATCTAACCCCTCTCTGCTACACTGCTCAATCTCTGCTACACTGATCAATCTCTGCAACACTGCTCAATCTCTGCTACACTGATCAATCTCTGCTACTCTGCTCAATCTCTGCTACACTGATCAATCTCTGCTACTCTGCTCAATCTCTGCTACACTGATTAATCTCTGCTACACTGATCAATCTCTGCTACACGGCTCAATCTGTGCTACACTGCTCAATCTCTACTACACTGATCAATCCCTGCTACACTGATCAATCTAACCCCTCTCTGCTGCACTGCTGAATCTTTGCTACACTGCTCAATCTCTGCTACACTGATCAATCTGTGCTACACTGCTCAATCTCTGCTACACTGATCAATCTGTGCTACACTGCTCAATCTCTGCTACACTGATCAATCTCTGCTACACTGATCTATCAACCCCTCTCTTCTGCACTGCTCAATATCTGCTACACTGATTAATCTCTGCTACACTGCTCAATCTCTGGTACACTGATCAATCTCTGCTACATTGATCAATCTAACCCCTCTCTGCTACACTGATCAATCTCTGCTACACAGCTGAATCTCTGCTACACTGATCAATCTCTGCTACACTGCTCAATGTCTGCTACACTGATCAATCTGTGCTGCACTGCTGAATCTCTGCTGCACTGCTCAATCTCTGCTACACTGCTCAATCTCTGCTACACTGATGAATCTCTGCTACACTGATCAATCTCTGCTACACTGATAAATCTAACCCTTCTCTGCTACACTGCTCAATCTCTGCTACACTGATCAATCTCTGCTACACTGATAAATCTAATCCTTCTCTGCGACACTGCTCAATCTCTGCTACACTGCTCAATCTCTGCTACACTGATCAATCTCTGCTACACTGCACAATCTCTGCTACACTGCTCAATCTGTGCTACACTGATCAATCTCTGCTACACTGATGAATCTAACCCCTCTCTGCTACACTGATCAATCTCTGCTACACTGATAAATCTAACCCCTCTCTGCTACACTGCTCAATCTCTGCTACACTGCTCAATCTAACCCCACTGTTCTACACTGCTCAATCTCTGCTACACTGATCAATCTCTGCTACACTGCTCAATCTCTGCTACACTGATCAATCTGTGCTACGCTGATCAATCTCTACTATACTGCTCAATCCCTGATACACTGATCAATCTCTGCGACACTGCTCCATCTCTGCTACACTGATTAATCTCTGCTACACTGCTCAATCTCTGGTACACTGATCAATCTAACCCCTCTCTGCTACATTGCTCAATCTCTGCTGCAATGATCAATATCTGCTACACTGATAAATCTAACCCTTCTCTGCTACACTGCTCAATCTCTGCTACACTGATCAATCTAACCCCTCTCTGCAACACTGCTCAATCTCTGCTACAATGCTCAATCTCTGCTACACTGATCAATCTCTACTACACTGCTCAATCTCTGCTACACTGCTCAATCTCTGTTACACTGCTCAATCTCTGCTACACTGATGAATCTCTGCTACACTGATCAATCTCTGCTACACTGATAAATCTAATCCTTCTCTGCGACACTGCACATTCTCTGCTACACTGCTCAATCTCTGCTACACTGATCAATCTCTGCTACACTGCACAATCTCTGCTACACTGCTCAATCTGTGCTACACTGATCAAAATCTGCTACACTGATGAATCTAACCCCTCTCTGCTACACTGATCAATCTCTGCTACACTGATAAATCTAACCCCTCTCTGCTACACTGCTCAATCTCTGCTACACTGCTCAATCTAACCCCACTGTTCTACACTGCTCAATCTCTGCTACACTGATCAATCTCTGCTACACTGCCCAATCTCTGCTGCACTGATCAATCTGTGCTACGCTGATCAATCTCTACTATACTGCTCAATCTCTGATACACTGATCAATCTCTGCGACACTGCTCCATCTCTGCTACACCGATCAATCTCTGCTACACTTATCAATCTCTGCTACACTGAATAATCTCTGCTACACTGCTCAATCTCTGCTACACTGCTCAATCTCTGCTACACTGCTCAATATCTGCTACACTGATCAATCTCTGCTACACTGCTCCATCTCTGCTACACTGATCAATCTCTGCTACACTTATCAATCTCTGCTACACTGATTAATCTCTGCTACACTGATCAATCTCTGGTACACTGATCAATCTCTCCCCTCTCTGCTACACTGCTCAATCTATCCCCTCTCTGCTACACTGCTCAATCTAACCCCACTGTTCTACACTGCTCAATCTCTGCTGCACTGATGAATCTCTGCTACACTGTTCAATCTCTGCTGCACTGATCAATCTCTGCTACACTGATGAATCTCTGCTACACTGCTCAATCTCTGCTACACTGATCAATCTCTGCTACACTGATAAATCTAACCCCTCTCTGCTACACTGCTCAATCTCTGCTACACTGCTCAATCTAACCCCACTGTTCTACACTGCTCAATCTCTGCTACACTGATCAATCTCTGCTACACTGCCCAATCTCTGCTACACTGATCAATCTGTGCTACGCTGATCAATCTCTACTATACTGCTCAATCTCTGATACACTGATCAATCTCTGCGACACTGCTCCATCTCTGCTACACCGATCAATCTCTGCTACACTTATCAATCTCTGCTACACTGATTAATCTCTGCTACACTGATCAATCTCTGGTACACTGATCAATCTATCCCCTCTCTGCTACACTGCTCAATCTATCCCCTCTCTGCTACACTGCTCAATCTAACCCCACTGTTCTACACTGCTCAATCTCTGCTGCACTGATGAATCTCTGCTACACTGTTCAATCTCTGCTACACTGATCAATCTCTGCTACACTGATCAATCTCTGGTACACTGATCAATCTAACCCCTCTCTGCTACACTGATCAATCTATACCCTCTCTGCTACACTGCTCAATCTAACCCCACTGTTCTACAGTGCTCAATCTCTGCTGCACTGATCAATCTCTGCTACACTGATGAATCTCTGCTACACTGCTCAATCTCTGCTGCACTGATCAATGTCTGCTACGCTGATCAATCTCTGCTACATTGATCAATCTCTGCTGCACTGATCTATCTACCCCTCTCTTCTGCACTGCTCAATCTCTGCTACACTGCTCAATCTCTGGTACACTGATCAATCTAACCCCTCTCTGCAACACTGCTCAATCTCTGCTACAATGATCAATATCTACTACACTGCTCAATCTCTGCTGCACTGATCAATCTCTGCTACACTGCTCAATCTCTGCTACACTGCTCAATCTCTGCTGCACTGCTGAATCTCTGCTACACTGCTCAATCTCTGCTACACTGATCAATCTCTGCTACACTGATCAATCTCTGCTACACTGCTCAATCTGTGCTACACTGATCAATCTCTGCTACACTGATGAATCTAACCCCCTCTGCTAAACTGATCAATCTCTGCTACACTGATCAATCTCTGCTACAATGATAAATCTAACCCCTCTCTGCTACACTGCTCAATCTCTGCTACACTGCTCAATCTAAACCCACTGTTCTACACTGCTCAATCTCTGCTAAACTGATCAATCTCTGCTACACTGATGAATCTCTGCTACGCTGCACAATCTCTGCTACACTGATCAATCTGTGCTACGCTGATCAATCTCTACTACACTGCTCAATCTCTGCAACACTGATCAATCTCTGCGACACTGCTCCATCTCTGCTACACTGATCAATCTCTACTACACTGATCAATATCTGCTACACTGATTAATCTCTGCTACACTGCTCAATCTCTGGTAAACTGATCAATCTAACCCCTCTCTGCTACACTGATCAATCTATCCCCTCTCTGCTACACTGCTCAATCTAACATCACTGTTCCACACTGCTCAATCTCTGCTACACTAATCAATCTCTGCTACACTGATCAATCTAACCCCTCTCTGCTACACTGATCAATCTCTGCTACACTGATCAACTTCTGCTGCACTGATCAATCTCTGCTACACTGATCAATCTCTGCTACTCTGCTCAATCTCTGCTACACTGATCAATCTCTGCTACACTGATCAATCTCTGCTACACTGCTCAATCTCTGCTACACTGCTCAATCTCTACTACACTGATCAATCTCTGCTACACTGATCAATCTCTGCTACACTGATCAATCTAACCCCTCTCTGCTACACTGATCAATCTGTGCTATGCTGATCAATCTCGGCTACACTGATCAATCTAACCCCTCTCTGCTACACTAATCAATCTCTGCTACACTGATCAATCTCTGCTGCAATGATCAATATCTGCTACACTGCTCAATGTCTGCTGCACTGATCAATCTCTGCTACACTGCTCAATCTCTGCTACACTGCTCAATCTCTGCTACACTGATCAATCTAAACCCTCTCTGCAACTCTGCTCAATCTCTGCTACAATGATCAATATCTGCTACACTGCTCAATCTCTGCTGCACTGATCAATCTCTGCGACACTGCTCAATCTCTGCTACACTGCTCAATCTCTGCTACACTGATCAATCTCTGCTACACTGCACAATCTCTGCTACACTGCTCAATCTGTGCTACACTGATCAATCTCTGCTACACTGATGAATCTAACCCCTCTCTGCTACACTGATCAATCTCTGCTACACTGATAAATCTAACCCCTCTCCGCTACACTGCTCAATCTCTGCTACACTGCTCAATCTAACCCCACTGTTCTACACTGCTCAATCTCTGCTACACTGATCAATCTCTGCTACACTGCTCAATCTCTGCTACACTGATCAATCTGTGCTACGCTGATCAATCTCTACTATACTGCTCAATCTCTGATACACTGATCAATCTCTGCGACACTGCTCCATCTCTGCTACACTGATCAATCACTACTACACTGATCAATCTCTGCTACACTGATTAATCTCTGCTACACTGCTCAATCTCTGGTACACTGATCAATCTAACCCCTCTCTGCTACATTGCTCAATCTCTGCTGCAATGATCAATATCTGCTACACTGCTCAATCTCTGCTGCACTGATCAATCTCTGCCACACTGCTCAATCTCTGCTACACTGCTCAATCTCTGCTACACTTATCAATCTCTGTACACTGATAAATCTAACCCTTCTCTGCTATACTGCTCAATCTCTGCTACACTGATTAATCTAACCCCTCTCTGCAACACTGCTCAATCTCTGCTACAATTATCAATATCTGGTACACTGCTCAATCTCTGCTACACTGATCAATCTCTGCTACACTGATAAATCTAACCCTTCTCTGCTACACTGCTCAATCTCTGCTACACTGATCAATCTAACCCCTCTCTGCAACACTGCTCAATCTCTCCAACAATGATCAATATCTGGTACACTGCTCAATCTCTGCTACACTGATCAATCTCTGCTACACTTATAAATCTAACCCTTCTCTGCTACACTGCTCAATCTCTGCTACACTGCTCAATCTCTGCGACACTGATCAATCTCTGTACACTGATAAATCTAACCCTTCTCTGCTACACTGCTCAATCTCTGCTACACTGATCAATCTAACCCCTCTCTGCAACACTGCTCAATCTCTGCTACAATGATCAATATCTGGTACACTGCTCAATCTCTGCTACACTTATCAATCTCTGCTACACTGATCAATCTCTGCTGCACTGCTCAATCTCTGCTACACTGATCAATCTAACCCCTCTCTGCTACACTGATCAATCTGTGCTACACTGATAAATCAAACCCCTCTCTGCTACACTGCTCAATCTCTGCTACACTGCTCAATCTCTGCTACACTGATCAATCTGCGCTACACTGTTCAATCTCGGCTACGCTGCTCAATCTCTGCTACACTGCTCAATCTCTGCTACACTGATCAATCTCTGCTACACTGATCAATCTCTGCTACACTGATCAATCTGCGCTACACTGTTCAATCTCGGCTACGCTGCTCAATCTGTGCTACACTGCTCAATCTCTGCTACACTGCTCAATCTCAACTACACTGATCAATCTCTGCTACACTGCTCAATCTCTGCTACACTGATCAATCTAACCCCTCTCTGCTACACTGATCAATCTGTGCTAAACTGATCAATCTCGGCTACACTGATCAATCTAACCCCTCTCTGCTACACTAATCAATCTCTGCTACACTGATCAATCTCTGCTACACTGATAAATCTAACCCCTCTCTGCTACACTGCTCAATCTCTGCTACACTGCTCAATCTCTGCTACACTGATCAATCTCGGCTACACTGCTCAATCTCTGCTATACTGATCAATCTCTGCAACACTGATCAATCTAACCCCTCTCTGCTACACTGCTCAATCTCTGCTACACTGATCAATCTCTGCTACACTGATCAATCTCTGCTGCACTGCTCAATCTCTGCTACACTGATCAATCTCTGCTACTCTGCACAATCTCTGCTACACTGATCAATCTCTGCTACATTGATCAATCTCTGCTGCACTGCTCAATCTCTGCTACACTGCTCAATCTCTACTACACTGCTCAATCTCTACTACACTGCTCCATCTCTGCAACACTGATCAATCTCTGCTACACTGATCAATCTCTGCTACACTGATTAATCTCTGCTACACTGCTGAATCTCTGGTACACTGATCAATCTAACCCCTCTCTGCTACACTGATCAATCTATCCCCTCTCTGCTACACTGCTCAATCTAACACCACTGTTCTACACTGCTCAATCTCAGCTACACTGATCAATCTCTGCTGCACTGCTCCATCTCTGCTACACTGATCAATCTGTGGTACACTGGTCAATCTCTGCTACACTGATCAATCTCTGCTGCACTGCTCAATCTCTGCTACACTGATTAATCTCTGCTACACTGCTCAATCTCTGGTACACTGATCAATCTAACCCCTCTCTGCTACACTGCTCAATCTCTGCGACAATGATCAATCTCTGCTACACTGATGAATCTCTGCTACACTGATCAATCTCTGCTACACTGATAAATCTAACCCTTCTCTGCTACACTGCTCAATCTCTGCGACACTGATCAATCTTTGCTACACTGATCAATCTCTGCTACACTGCTCAATCTCTGCTACACTGATCAATCTCTGCTACACTGCTGAATCTCTGCTACACTGATCAATCTCTGCTACACTGATCAATCTCTGCAACATTGCTCAATCTCTGCTACACTGATCAATCTAACCCCTCCCTGCTACACTGATCAATCTGTGCTACACTGATCAATCTCTGCTCCACTGATCAATCTAACCCCTCTCTGCTACACTGATCAATCTCTGCTACACTGATAAATCTAACCCCTCTCTGCTACACTGCTCAATCTCTGCTACACTGATCAATCTGTGCTACACTCTTCAATCTCGGCTACACTGCTCAATCTCTGCTATACTGATCAATCTCTGCTACACTGATCAATATAACCCCTCTCTGCTACACTGCTCAATCTCTGCTACACTGCTCAATCTCTGCTACACTGCTCAATCTCTGCTACACTGATCAATCTCTGCTACACTGATCAATCTCTGCAACACTGCTCAATCTCTGCTACACTGATCAATCTCTGCTACTCTGCTCAATCTCTGCTACACTGATCAATCTCTGCTACACTGATCAATCTCTGCTACACTGATCAATCTCTGCTACACGGCTCAATCTGTGCTACACTGCTCAATCTCTACTACACTGATCAATCCCTGCTACACTGATCAATCTAACCCCTCTCTGCTGCACTGCTGAATCTCTGCTACACTGCTCAATCTCTGCTACACTGCTCAATATCTGCTACACTGATCAATCTCTGCTACACTGCTCCATCTCTGCTACACTGATCAATCTCTGCTACACTTATCAATCTCTGCTACACTGATTAATCTCTGCTACACTGATCGATCTCTGGTACACTGATCAATCTCTCCCCTCTCTGCTACACTGCTCAATCTATCCCCTCTCTGCTACACTGCTCAATCTAACCCCACTGTTCTACACTGCTCAATCTCTGCTGCACTGATGAATCTCTGCTACACTGTTCAATCTCTGCTGCACTGATCAATCTCTGCTACACTGATGAATCTCTGCTACACTGCTCAATCTCTGCTACACTGATCAATCTCTGCTACACTGATAAATGTAACCCCTCTCTGCTACACTGCTCAATCTCTGCTACACTGCTCAATCTAACCCCACTGTTCTACACTGCTCAATCTCTGCTACACTGATCAATCTCTGCTACACTGCCCAATCTCTGCTACACTGATCAATCTGTGCTACGCTGATCAATCTCTACTATACTGCTCAATCTCTGATACACTGATCAATCTCTGCGACACTGCTCCATCTCTGCTACACCGATCAATCTCTGCTACACTTATCAATCTCTGCTACACTGAATAATCTCTGCTACACTGCTCAATCTCTGCTACACTGCTCAATCTCTGCTACACTGCTCAATATCTGCTACACTGATCAATCTCTGCTACACTGCTCCATCTCTGCTACACTGATCAATCTCTGCTACACTTATCAATCTCTGCTACACTGATTAATCTCTGCTACACTGATCAATCTCTGGTACACTGATCAATCTATCCCCTCTCTGCTACACTGCTCAATCTATCCCCTCTCTGCTACACTGCTCAATCTAACCCCACTGTTCTACACTGCTCAATCTCTGCTGCACTGATGAATCTCTGCTACACTGTTCAATCTCTACTACACTGATCAATCTCTGCTACACTGATCAATCTCTGGTACACTGATCAATCTAACCCCTCTCTGCTACACTGATCAATCTATACCCTCTCTGCTACACTGCTCAATCTAACCCCACTGTTCTACAGTGCTCAATCTCTGCTGCACTGATCAATCTCTGCTACACTGATGAATCTCTGCTACACTGCTCAATCTCTGCTGCACTGATCAATGTCTGCTACACTGATCAATCTCTGCTACATTGATCAATCTCTGCTGCACTGATCTATCTACCCCTCTCTTCTGCACTGCTCAATCTCTGCTACACTGCTCAATCTCTGGTACACTGATCAATCTAACCCCTCTCTGCAACACTGCTCAATCTCTGCTACAATGATCAATATCTGCTACACTGCTCAATCTCTGCTGCACTGATCAATCTCTGCTACACTGCTCAATCTCTGCTACACTGCTCAATCTCTGCTGCACTGCTGAATCTCTGCTACACTGCTCAATCTCTGCTACACTGATCAATCTCTGCTACACTGAACAATCTCTGCTACACTGCTCAATCTGTGCTACACTGATCAATCTCTGCTACACTGATGAATCTAACCCCCTCTGCTAAACTGATCAATCTCTGCTACACTGATCAATCTCTGCTACAATGATAAATCTAACCCCTCTCTGCTACACTGCTCAATCTCTGCTACACTGCTCAATCTAAACCCACTGTTCTACACTGCTCAATCTCTGCTAAACTGATCAATCTCTGCTACACTGATGAATCTCTGCTACGCTGCACAATCTCTGCTACACTGATCAATCTGTGCTACGCTGATCAATCTCTACTACACTGCTCAATCTCTGCAACACTGATCAATCTCTGCGACACTGCTCCATCTCTGCTACACTGATCAATCTCTACTACACTGATCAATATCTGCTACACTGATTAATCTCTGCTACACTGCTCAATCTCTGGTAAACTGATCAATCTAACCCCTCTCTGCTACACTGATCAATCTATCCCCTCTCTGCTACACTGCTCAATCTAACATCACTGTTCCACACTGCTCAATCTCTGCTACACTAATCAATCTCTGCTACACTGATCAATCTAACCCCTCTCTGCTACACTGCTCAATCTCTGCTACACTGCTCAATCTCTGCTGCACTGCTCAATCCCTGCTACACTGATCAATCTCTGCTACACTGATCAACTTCTGCTGCACTGATCAATCTCTGCTACACTGATCAATCTCTGCTACTCTGCTCAATCTCTGCTACACTGATCAATCTCTGCTACACTGATCAATCTCTGCTGCACTGCTCAATCTCTGCTACACTGCTCAATCTCTACTACACTGATCAATCTCTGCTACACTGATCAATCTCTGCTACACTGATCAATCTAACCCCTCTCTGCTACACTGATCAATCTGTGCTATGCTGATCAATCTCGGCTACACTGATCAATCTAACCCCTCTCTGCTACACTAATCAATCTCTGCTACACTGATCAATCTCTGCTGCAATGATCAATATCTGCTACACTGCTCAATGTCTGCTGCACTGATCAATCTCTGCTACACTGCTCAATCTCTGCTACACTGCTCAATCTCTGCTACACTGATCAATCTAAACCCTCTCTGCAACTCTGCTCAATCTCTGCTACAATGATCAATATCTGCTACACTGCTCAATCTCTGCTGCACTGATCAATCTCTGCGACACTGCTCAATCTCTGCTACACTGCTCAATCTCTGCTACACTGATCAATCTCTGCTACACTGCACAATCTCTGCTACACTGCTCAATCTGTGCTACACTGATCAATCTCTGCTACACTGATGAATCTAACCCCTCTCTGCTACACTGATCAATCTCTGCTACACTGATAAATCTAACCCCTCTCTGCTACACTGCTCAATCTCTGCCACACTGCTCAATCTAACCCCACTGTTCTACACTGCTCAATCTCTGCTACACTGATCAATCTCTGCTACACTGCTCAATCTCTGCTACACTGATCAATCTGTGCTACGCTGATCAATCTCTACTATACTGCTCAATCTCTGATACACTGATCAATCTCTGCGACACTGCTCCATCTCTGCTACACTGATCAATCACTACTACACTGATCAATCTCTGCTACACTGATTAATCTCTGCTACACTGCTCAATCTCTGGTACACTGATCAATCTAACCCCTCTCTGCTACATTGCTCAATCTCTGCTGCAATGATCAATATCTGCTACACTGCTCAATCTCTGCTGCACTGATCAATCTCTGCCACACTGCTCAATCTCTGCTACACTGCTCAATCTCTGCTACACTTATCAATCTCTGTACACTGATAAATCTAACCCTTCTCTGCTATACTGCTCAATCTCTGCTACACTGATTAATCTAACCCCTCTCTGCAACACTGCTCAATCTCTGCTACAATTATCAATATCTGGTACACTGCTCAATCTCTGCTACACTGATCAATCTCTGCTACACTGATAAATCTAACCCTTCTCTGCAACACTGCTCAATCTCTGCTACACTGATCAATCTAACCCCTCTCTGCAACACTGCTCAATCTCTCCAACAATGATCAATATCTGGTACACTGCTCAATCTCTGCTACACTGATCAATCTCTGCTACACTTATAAATCTAACCCTTCTCTGCTACACTGCTCAATCTCTGCTACACTGCTCAATCTCTGCGACACTGATCAATCTCTGTACACTGATAAATCTAACCCTTCTCTGCTACACTGCTCAATCTCTGCTACACTGATCAATCTAACCCCTCTCTGCAACACTGCTCAATCTCTGCTACAATGATCAATATCTGGTACACTGCTCAATCTCTGCTACACTTATCAATCTCTGCTACACTGATCAATCTCTGCTGCACTGCTCAATCTCTGCTACACTGATCAATCTAACCCCTCTCTGCTACACTGATCAATCTGTGCTACACTGATAAATCAAACCCCTCTCTGCTACACTGCTCAATCTCTGCTACACTGCTCAATCTCTGCTACACTGATCAATCTGCGCTACACTGTTCAATCTCGGCTACGCTGCTCAATCTCTGCTACACTGCTCAATCTCTGCTACACTGATCAATCTCTGCTACACTGATCAATCTCTGCTACACTGATCAATCTGCGCTACACTGTTCAATCTCGGCTACGCTGCTCAATCTGTGCTACACTGCTCAATCTCTGCTACACTGCTCAATCTCAACTACACTGATCAATCTCTGCTACACTGCTCAATCTCTGCTACACTGATCAATCTAACCCCTCTCTGCTACACTGATCAATCTGTGCTAAACTGATCAATCTCGGCTACACTGATCAATCTAACCCCTCTCTGCTACACTAATCAATCTCTGCTACACTGATCAATCTCTGCTACACTGATAAATCTAACCCCTCTCTGCTACACTGCTCAATCTCTGCTACACTGCTCAATCTCTGCTACACTGATCAATCTCGGCTACACTGCTCAATCTCTGCTATACTGATCAATCTCTGCAACACTGATCAATCTAACCCCTCTCTGCTACACTGCTCAATCTCTGCTACACTGATCAATCTCTGCTACACTGATCAATCTCTGCTGCACTGCTCAATCTCTGCTACACTGATCAATCTCTGCTACTCTGCACAATCTCTGCTACACTGATCAATCTCTGCTACATTGATCAATCTCTGCTGCACTGCTCAATCTCTGCTACACTGCTCAATCTCTACTACACTGCTCAATCTCTACTACACTGCTCCATCTCTGCAACACTGATCAATCTCTGCTACACTGATCAATCTCTGCTACACTGATTAATCTCTGCTACACTGCTGAATCTCTGGTACACTGATCAATCTAACCCCTCTCTGCTACACTGATCAATCTATCCCCTCTCTGCTACACTGCTCAATCTAACACCACTGTTCTACACTGCTCAATCTCAGCTACACTGATCAATCTCTGCTGCACTGCTCCATCTCTGCTACACTGATCAATCTGTGGTACACTGGTCAATCTCTGCTACACTGATCAATCTCTGCTGCACTGCTCAATCTCTGCTACACTGATTAATCTCTGCTACACTGCTCAATCTCTGGTACACTGATCAATCTAACCCCTCTCTGCTACACTGCTCAATCTCTGCGACAATGATCAATCTCTGCTACACTGATGAATCTCTGCTACACTGATCAATCTCTGCTACACTGATAAATCTAACCCTTCTCTGCTACACTGCTCAATCTCTGCGACACTGATCAATCTTTGCTACACTGATCAATCTCTGCTACACTGCTCAATCTCTGCTACACTGATCAATCTCTGCTACACTGCTGAATCTCTGCTACACTGATCAATCTCTGCTACACTGATCAATCTCTGCAACATTGCTCAATCTCTGCTACACTGATCAATCTAACCCCTCCCTGCTACACTGATCAATCTGTGCTACACTGATCAATCTCTGCTCCACTGATCAATCTAACCCCTCTCTGCTACACTGATCAATCTCTGCTACACTGATAAATCTAACCCCTCTCTGCTACACTGCTCAATCTCTGCTACACTGATCAATCTGTGCTACACTCTTCAATCTCGGCTACACTGCTCAATCTCTGCTATACCGATCAATCTCTGCTACACTGATCAATATAACCCCTCTCTGCTGCACTGCTCAATCTCTGCTACACTGCTCAATCTCTGCTACACTGCTCAATCTCTGCTACACTGATCAATCTCTGCTACACTGATCAATCTCTGCAACACTGCTCAATCTCTGCTACACTGATCAATCTCTGCTACTCTGCTCAATCTCTGCTACACTGATCAATCTCTGCTACACTGAACAATCTCTGCTACACTGATCAATCTCTGCTACACGGCTCAATCTGTGCTACACTGCTCAATCTCTACTACACTGATCAATCCCTGCTACACTGATCAATCTAACCCCTCTCTGCTGCACTGCTGAATCTTTGCTACACTGCTCAATCTCTGCAACACTGATCAATCTGTGCTACACTGCTCAATCTCTGCTACACTGATCAATCTCTGCTACACTGATCAATCTGTGCTACACTGCTCAATCTCTGCTACACTGATCAATCTCTGCTACACTGATCTATCAACCCCTCTCTTCTGCACTGCTCAATATCTGCTACACTGATTAATCTCTGCTACACTGATCTATCAACCCCTCTCTTCTGCACTGCTCAATATCTGCTACACTGATCAATCTCTGCTACACTGATCAATCTAACCCCTCTCTGCTACACTGATCAATCTCTGCTACACTGCTCAATCTCTGCTACAATGATGAATCTCTGCTACACTGATCAATCTCTGCTACACTGCTCAATCTCTGCTACACTGATCAATCTCTGCTACACTGATCTATCTCTGCTACACTGATCAATCTAAACCTTCTCTGCTACACTGCTCAATCTCTGCTACACTGATCAATCTCTGCTCCACTGCTCAATCTCTGCTACACTGCTCAATCTCTGCTACACTGATGAACCTCTGCTACACTGATCAATCTCTGCTACACTGATCAATCTAACCCCTCTCTACTACACTGCTCAATCTCTGCTACACTGCTCAATCTCTGCTACACTGCTCAATCTCTGCTACACTGATCAATCTGTGCTGCACTGCTGAATCTCTGCTACACTTATTAATCTCTGCTACACTGCTCAATCTTTGGTACACTGATCAATCTAACCCCTCTCTGCTACACTGCTCAATCTCTGCTACAATGATCAATATCTGCTACACTGCTGAATCTCTGCTGCACTGATCAATCTCTGCTACACTGCTCAATCTCTGCTACACTGCTCAATCTCTGCTACACTGATGAATCTCTGCTACACTGATCAATCTCTGCTACACTGATAAATCTAACCCTTCTCTGCTACACTGCTCAATCTCTGCTACACTGCTCAATCTCTGCTACACTGATCAATCTCTGCTACACTGCTCAATCCCTGCTACACTGATCAATCTCTGCTACACTGCTGAATCTCTGCTACACTGATCAATCTCTGCAACACTGCTCAATCTCTGCTACACTGATCAATCTAACCCCTCTCTGCTACACTGATCAATCTGTGCTACACTGATCAATCTCTGCTACACTGATCAATCTAACCCCTCTCA